>NW_027210942.1:40000-292072 GCF_029030835.1 Brachyistius frenatus
AAAAAGCGCCGGGGGACACGGACAGGCTGCTGCACTTCGACTCACCTTGAGCGGCCGTTCCTCGGGTGCTGAATACACTTGCTATCAAAGTGGCCACATACCAAATCATAGTACTATTGCCGACCAGAAATAAACCTCATCATATCTCAAAGTGCCCCTTTCGGTGAATCTGTCATCGCCGAGTGGCCCAGGACAAGCTGCAGGGATCCTGGTTGTCTTCTTCACCGAGCCCTGGACACTTCTCCATCGGCGCTGTCCCCTCTCTTCCCCTCTCTCTTCCCTCTCTCTTCCCCTCTCCTCCGCTCTCCTCGCGCATCCTGAGACGGATCACCTGCGCCAATGGGACGAGAGCTGGTGCCGCTGTGAAACCAAGCGCGAGCGTTTCGATAGCCGCGGTCCCGCCCCCGCGCGCCTTCCATTGACGGGCGTGGGAGGGCAGCGGCCGCTGATTGGTTACCTGCGCTGTAGCTTTCTCAGCTGGAGTGGTGCGTTCCCGGGATGTGATCATGTCCGGAGGTCCAAGGCTCCTGTTTGTTTCGACAGTCCCGCTGCTAGAATCAGTCTTCCAGCTCTTTAATATAGCTTTGCATTTTTTTCATGCCCTTAACTGCAAATAAAATCCCAATAACAGCAAAGACAGCAATAGTGTCTGTGTCATTTTTTTTTATTATGTAGGAGTTAGACAAAAATGGTACAGACCTCAAGCAAACGCAAACGTTTGAATCACAAAACAGAAAAAAAATCTTCATCATTTGATGAAACCGGTTATATGTTTAACAAGCTGACATCACGCTACCCCACCACTGTTTATAAAATCCCTACAAAACATTGCAAGACCATAGATGGCGAACTCCAACAGGTGGGGACCCTGCAGAGGAAATCCAATCCTCTTTTTTTATGATTGCTACTTGCTGCCCGTGTTTGACTGCTTCTAGGTGTGCCACAACATTAAACGTGAGTCTAAGGAATTGGGGGGTTTATGGCTTCAACTTCTACTTCCTAACTTAAACGTCATTAAAAAAGTTACCTGCATCTCTCCATTTTTCTCGCAGAGCCTGAATGCAGCAGTGGAGGGAGCCGTTTCAAGGTGGGTTGGAGTGCGGAGCCGGAGCGGAGCTGCAGTATCATCCTGCGCAATAAGACGAGCGGAATCCTCCAGCCTGCATCACCTCATCACACTCAGCTGGAACAGGGCCCTCTGAAATATGACTTTGGACTAATGTTTTCCATGTATGGATGAAGTGGAGGTGGTGGTGGTCAGGCTGCTGTGCTGCTTCATGATTAATGCCATGTTGACCACTGTTATTAAAGAACACTAAAGTCATTTGCAATACTTTCAAATGAAGCATGACTCATCTTTATTGAAGAGTGATTCTGTCAAGGACAGTTTAAAATCCACCTGACGTGTTGTGCCTCGCTCATACAGCATTCATCATGTCTCCGAGCCAGCTCCCCCCGGCTCCTTCAGGAGGAGGCTCAGGTAACAGCCTCGAGCAAGATGACAAAGACATTCTTTGAAGTTAATTCAGGTCGTTTTATTTAACACTCGCTTCTCTTCCCCTTATTTAATCGTCGTTATTTTCACTTTATGCAATGTTTCTGCTTTTTAACTTCGGCTGTTGTTTTGTTCACAGTTTCTTCAGTCATCCGTCATCAGTGATCCAGATAACAGAGAAGCCTGTGATGCCACCAAATGATATTTTCTTTAAATATGAACTCTCTGAAACACTTAACATTCCTTTCTAAAGCAAAATGCACTATAATTATAATTTTTGGTATCTCTATTTCATTATAAAAGAGACTCTTTTTTTACATTTCTTTGAGCACAACAAACAGTTTTAATTTTTTTGATTTGTTTTCTTACGTGACAACCTTTCATAACTTATTTTAACATATTGCCACTGTTGTCTTTTGAGGTACGATTGTTTTTATGTTTACGTGATTTGCTGATCATTCTCATTAATCAGTCTGTCAGACGTGTTCTAAAAAAATGTCAAACTTTGAGTTTCTGTCCGATTTACAGTCCAGGACCCACAAATAATGAGACCATGATCCCATGGTATATTGAATATATAAAGGTCATGTATGATTCATGTTAAAATCAGTTTGTTTGTACTTTTTGCCCCAATATACACCGTTTTTTTCAACTCCTTGTCATCTTGAATCGCTACAACATGGTGGACTGTGTGAATTTGAGCATGTTCTATAGAAGCATAATAGCCACATTAATGGGAGATAAGCAAGGCTGAAATACACCAGAATTATCCTTTAAGAACTGCTTCAACAGTTGGTTGATTTATAGAAATTCATAATTTAAGCCACTTCTATTCTATTCTATTCTATTCTATTCTATTCTATTCTATTCTATTCTATTCTATTCTATTTATATAGCACCAGATCAAGTAATCTCAGCAACAGTGGGAAGGAAAAACTCCCTTTTCACAGGAAGAAAACTCAGAACCAGACACAACAGACTCACTGACAGATTTCAGTGAAATTGAATGTCTGTCACGGTTACTTTTCCAGTCTGCACCATTTTGCAGGTTAATTTCAGAAATTGGAAAATCTTAGAAATCATAGAATGAAGGATTGGTTGCAAATAAAAGACATCGATGGGACTCTCCCTGTCCAAACTTTAGTGCCTTTTGATGAAGTGAATGATTTTATTTTGAGGCAAACATCCGGGTACAAAATAATCTTACTCACTCTATTTCCATCTCCATCTCTCCTCAAAGCTTGAGACCTCAGTCCCCAACTTGGCTTTTCGACAAGAAGCCGCCAGGAAGACAGCGTGGCGTGTCGAACCCCGGCATCTCCGACAGAGACATCATTGTCGAACAAATGCAGCTGAAGGCCCCTTTTCCCTGATGCTCGACAGCCCTTCCGGCCACCGTGGCGATGGGAGTGCAGTCATGTCTGAGCGAGCTGTCACTCTCAGTGGTGTGCTTTAAAAGAGCCTGTATGAAGTGCAAATAGCATTATTGAAATCCAGCTTTCATCGTGCTCTGTGAGCTACACCACCTCACTCAGCACCAATCAGGCTTTTATTCCTCTCTGGTGTTTAATGAGCCAGGTGTGACCTCATACAGCATTCATCAGCATTACTCTTGTGCCTACAGACTGTACGGATGAAACACAACTGGTGTCATCCCATTTAAAAACATGAAATTCAGTTTCTATTGAACTTGTTTCTCCTCAGAGGGAAACACTGGAAGGTCAGTCAATTAGTAAAACAACAGGAAACTAATCAGCAACTCATTTTATGTCTGATTAATCTTATTTTTTTATATTTCATGAGGTGATCAGTGATTTTCCTACATGTAAATATTAGTTTCTTTTCTTGGTGTACTGTGACAGTCGACTGAATATCGAGGACCTTTAGACTGTTTGGTCGAGACAAAACGAGACGTCAATATGTTTAAACAGCCTCTCTCTCAGGAAACTTTAGACTTTTCAGTATTTTCTGACATTTTATAGGCCAACTAATGAGGGATCAATCAAGAAAGTAGTCAATAGATTGCATCTTTACGTCATAATCGTGCCAAAAAAAACAAATGGTGAAGAACTGAAGGTCTGCAGCCACACTAGTGGCCCTATTAGGCTGTACAGGTGCTTTTGCAGTCGCATGGCTGAGGATTTATTTGATGTAAATGTGTTTGTTATGATGTTCAGGACCTGTCTAACTAGGCACCACACGGCTGGACAAATGTGAAGGAGTTTGTCTATCGCCTACACACACTCAACGTTGTACAAGCCGAGACACACGGTGGTACATTGAGCTAAATGCTAACAGTAGCATTGTAAAATGCTCACAAAGACAATGCTAACATTATCATGTTTAAACAACCGAGCATCATGTAAAAGAGTGTAATCCACCCTCCAGTCCACTAGAGGACAGCGTGTCAGTGTCTCGGCTTTGCCTCACATCCGCCTCAGAAACCAGGAAAACGAAACCACCCAGTTCGGCAGGAACCTACTTGGTTGGGGAAACAATTTATTTGAGTAAATCCACATTGTTTTTGCTACTGGACATTTATCACATGACCTGTGTCCTTTGACGTGCATACAGCTGTGTCTTAAATCATGCACTTCCATTTGTACACTTACATATATAGGGCATGAATTTCACTGTTGGTGCACGTACAGGAAATTATTGTAACATTTAAATGCATAACCTGCAAATATATCTGCAGACCGTGTTTACCCAAATATGAACGTGTGTTTGTGCCATCTGTTGCATGCACATAATAAACACACGGATGGTTTCTGTCTATTAGCAGCATGGTGGTACTCAGTAAAGAATATACACTTTTGTGTGCATTAAAGGCCAGTGTGGAAATCTGACAGGAGAACTTTACTTTTATATTCTCCACATAAAGTATCACCAGGCAGTGATATTTTACAGTCGATTTACAATTTGTAAAAAAAAAAAAAACCTAAATTTTCTTTACTGCAGCTGAACTGAATGATTCTGTTTTGCTGTGTGGGATCTTCTCTAATTCCCCATTAGGTCTGTGCCACATTGGGGAGCTGGTTAATGTGGAAACAGTTTCATCATGTGCCTGGGAGCACTCAGACTGGACCAGGGAGGTGATCAATGCTCCCCTGGTAGTCTGTCATAGTTTGTCGATATGCCTCCAGAGGGCAACAACTCATCACAGTGAATCTGTTGTTTTTCACCGCTCATCTTGTCCTCTGCACCGACCAGATCTCTGTTGGATTTGCAGATCTTTGTTGAATGACATTCCCTTGAGCTTCGGCTCTACTTTATATTTTGTGCTGTAGATGTTTAAACTGTACAGATGTGATGACTAACAGGCAGATTATATACGAGACTGTTCTCCCATAAGAAATTATTACATCGGTTGTTTATGCAAGCAGATTATTATCCAATATCCAAAATGACATATGTTTACATCACAGTGACAACGCCCTCTGGTGGCCATAGTCATTATGACTGGAGCACAGGAAGAAGTCGGGGGAAATTGTTGAGGAACATAACAAGCAACTTCTCCATTGTCGGTCCCGGATGGACTCGACTCGACTCAGTTTTTTGGTTTTCCATCAGGCAAAAGTTGTGGATAGTATCTTATACCAAAAACAATTGAAGTCCAGTAGAGCGGAGCTGGACTTTTAAATAACTTTAGTCCATGTAGAGGAGGAGGTCTGGGTGGACAGACACGTGCACAACCAACATGAGGACTTTCCAGTATGAATCTGTCCAGTTGTGTGAATGTGATTAGGCCATTCCTGTAAAACTAGAAAATAAATTAAGGTAAAAATAACCTTATGGATCTTAACAAAGCCCTTTTTGATCTTTTCCTAAACCACACCAAATACTTTTTGAGCATAAATCTGACCAAACTTCACATCATAAAAGAGTGAGTTATTTACATTGTTTATTCTGTGGTGTATCTCTTACTGTCAGTATACTCCTGTGGATTGACAAACTACATGTGGTCGTTTAGGTAAGGAGAACCTGCTCTGTACACTATAGCTCAATTCAAGACAACTTTAAAAAAAAAATGTTTAAACTAATTTGGAAATAAACTTTGATCTAATTAGTTTTTCTTTCACACCTCACAAAACTGCTTGCTAACTGTAATCTCATGGTTGTGTTCATTGATGCAGCGGATGTTTTCATGGATTTCAGTGTAAATTCTGTGTGTCACCATGTATTTCTTACAGAAAAGAAGAGAGAAACTGTTTTTATGGCTCGCAGGACAGATTTGTTATATTTGTTTAGGTTGTCCGTCCATCCGTACGCATGCGCGTCATTCCATCCCATTCTCATGAATGCGTTATTGACCTTGAGTGTATTTCTTTAAATTTGGCACAAACATTCACTTTAGACTGAAGGATGAAGTGATGAGATGTTGGTTTGTGGCCATAACTCAAGAAATCATACGCTCACGATGACAAACACACAAACATCTAACAGGATAAAATGAAGTGATGAGATTTTTTTATCCAAAAGGTCAAAGGTCAAACTTCACTGAGATATCAAAATGTTCTGTAAGAACATTACTCCCATTATTCAACACAATGTCTTACTGAATCGGTGACACTAATCTTGGTGGTCCACCTTGAAGCTGTGGTCATTGTATAGATATTATATAGATATTCTATTACATTGAAGAAGTGTATGAAACATCCATGTTTTAGAATTTGCAGCTCCATATTTGGAGCATTGTTTACTGTCATTCAGCTTTATTGGCAAAGCATGTGAACACAAGGGTTCCTTCAAAGTCTTCATTATATGAGTCTGTACAGATGGAGATAAATTGTAAACCCGACAGGTTGGTGCAGGCGTACAACGGCGAGGGTGTAACTCCAGTTGCTTCTGACTCCAGAGCTCTGAAAGTGCTCCCCGAGGAATGTTCCTGCCAACTGAGTGGTGAAGAAGCTTTATGAGAACAAAATAGCTGGAGGTTTGTGGTGGACAGGATGACAGTTCACCCTCCTGATACTGCTGAAGTGCTGGAGAGAGACTTTTCTGATAAAGACAAGTTTAATTCATGATCAAGATAATACATTTATTCTAATCAGTCGCTGATGATGATGACTTTTCAGTTTGCAAATTGTCAAACATCTGCCAGTTTAATTAAGGAAATGTTTCCTAAAACATTCTCCATACCATCTTACAAGAGGATAATACAGCAACCAAAAAACAAGTTACTGCCATCAAACAGTGCTCATCACCTAATGTAAATAAACATGAATCTGAAAGCAGCATTAATGCTGATGTTGAGCTCAGATTCTGACTGAATTCACAATTGACCAAAAACGTCACTTCTTTCTTATATTTCCCTCCTTTTTCCTGTTTTCTCTCTGTGTGTATCGAGCATTTGTTTTTTACAGGAGCTAAAACAGGTCCAACTTGCAACGACGTGTTCGTATTAGTTTGTAATACCTGAGCAAAGTTTCAGATGTACTTTACATGCTCGCAGCTCGACTGGAGAAGTTATTGCACATCGTTAATATCCTCAGAAATGCACAAAGTGTGCAGAAGTCCACACAATGTTATTCAGTGTGTGCACCAAGTGAGTAACTTACATAGGAATGAATGGGGCGTGATGTCTGACTGGTATCCAACACTCCTTAATACATCCCTTAAATAGTATGTAGCTGTGGTGGCGGGGCGTGGTTTGGCTCAGCTGCAGGAGGGACTGATTGGGGGAGTGGTTCAGGGAAAGGTGCCTGGAAGGGGCTTAATTATCCCCAGCTAAAATTAATGACTGATTGTCCTTCTCTTCCCTTAAAAACCCAAGCAGCAGGACACAAGGGTCTCACTCCTAGGGACACAGAAAGGCTGGCGGGCGGGCTGGCGGGCTGGCGGGTGGGCGCTTTCCTGGCGCTTTCCTGGCAGGAAAGCAGCAGAGTTGAAAATGATCATTTGTGTGGAATAAACAAATTGGAACATCGCACTTTGGTGAAGTGTTGTGCGTTCAGCTGATAGAACAGTGACGGCAAACATGTCTGTCACAGTAGCTCAGCAGGCACATCACAGAACAGCTAAGATAAAAAGATTTCCTTTAACAATGTTGGTCCACAGATGCCCATCAGATACGGTTGTCACAATCATTGTGTTGTGTCATCAGTTATGGCTGCGAATGTGATTTTTCATCTAATCATGCAGCTGCCTTGCAGTAGTTGTAGCATTCCTAAAAGCAGTGTATGACATCATTGCACCAAGGTGAGAGCATGTCAGGCAGGCTTTGTTGATCCTTAGAAACCATACCTACAAATCTCCACTGGGAACATGACACCAGTTTTCCTGTAAAGTTACCGTGGGCAGGCCGACACTACGGAGACTGAGAACTAGCAACACGGAGCACGGCTGGGCCTCGGGGAGCCCGGTTCTCCAGAGGCTCCGAACAGATCAGTGAGAGCTGACGGAGAGTGGAGAGGAGCGGTTTAAGGAGAGGAAGCAGCAGAGCAGAGTGAGGCTGAGACGACTGAGGGATAGTGAAGCTAGCTAATGCTTGGACAATATCAAACACGGTTAATGGGAGCTATTTTATTGAATGTCCTGCGCTCTTCGTGTTAAGTTCTGCCTGAAAGCAGCATCTATAATCAGGATCTTTTATTGTGAAAGGTAGAAAACGGAAGTGTGTTGTTGTTGGTGTGGATGATGTTAATAAAGTGGTCACCGGCAGAGTTCATGCACAACGCCTCTGTTGTGGAACACCATTGTTGTAATGTGAGTGGAAAGAATTGACCCGCATGCAGGCAGAGAACTTTCACAGTGGACAATCCAGAATTTTCCTGGAATTACATTTTCATATTTTAGCCTTTTGTCTTCTCGTATATCATCTAAAAGGATCTATTCTCACAGACAGCCAGGTTCATTTAAAATGAGTCTTTCTTTCACAGAATAAGAGCCCTTTCTCTGTTTCCACTCAAAGCTTCTATTGTATGAGCCTTTGAATCTCATGGAGGTTGAGTCATATTGTTGATGATCTAGCCTTAAAGGTTTATTCATGCAGACTGCACATAAACCAGCTTGGATCTACTAACGACTCCACCATCAACAGCCATAGCATGCACCTGGGACCGAAAGCAACAGTTCAGATTACATCCTGGGGGAGGATTGATCTTCCCGTATTGATTTCAACTTCAAGTTTTGCCAGTTTGTTACAGTGCTGGAAGGTTTTGTGGAACACATCACTGGTTCAGCTCCACTTTCATGAATACAGACATCTCATTTCTCACTCTGTGGCCTCTCGGTGTGCCGTTCACATGACTCGGGTGGAGTGGGAATTGGGGTGGAGGGGATCAATTAGGGTTGTCGTCTGGCCTCCCTCCCTCTCTCTGTCCGTCTGTCACACACACACACACACACACACACACACACACACACACACACACACACACACACACACACACACACACACACACACACACACACACACACACACACACACACACTCTGTCTCTTCCGCAGCCAACCTTTCCCTGAAGCCCAGGAGAGCTGGAGGTCCAGCTGGCATGCAGCCCAGGCCGTGCCAGCTCCCCCTCAGACCGCCACCATGGGAAGCAAACCAAAACCCACAAACACAATGATATCCAGGTCACCACACAACCAAGGATACATACGGTATGCTGAAACTCTAATTCTCGTCACAAAATGGGACTTCATTTTATCATATATACTTGAGTGTCTGCAGAGGTTTGGCTTTTAAAATTCTTACTGACTTGTAGCTATAAAGTGGTAAAGATAGTACTAAATTTGATCAAGTCTTAATCTGGCTAACTCTGATTACATACAAAAAAAGGTCTTCAAACTCAGTCAACAGAAAAGGCTGTAAAATTTTAATTTGGTCAGTGACAGAAATGTAAACTCGCAGAAAAGAGAGAAGCACCCGGGATAGATCCATGAGGAATACCATGAGGAAATGCTTTATTAAAAGGTGTAAAATTGCCCACAAAACCACAGAACTGCCCATCAAGTGGGATTCAATTCACTTTGATTCCTTCTGTATATTGAGATAATAATTTGTGATCAAAGATTTGAACAAACAATATTACAGTAAAAGCTCATAAGCATCTGTTGCTCAAACATACATTGAAAGCAGACTTTTGTTTTGCTGTTTGAATGATCAGTTTATTATTTATATCTTGAAATGAAGCCAGACAGTCTGAGTCAGTTATCATTACAGCTTTTTGTCAGAGGCGGTTGGACAAGTGGACAAAATGTGAGAAAACAAAGCCACTCTCAGTCTGCTGCCAAGAAAAAAATGGGCCAGTAGTTCTGACCTCTTTTAGTACGATAGGATTCACACAGAATTTGCTCCTGAAAAGAAAGAAATTAGTCGTCAACTGACAGGTAACCTTTAAACAATTATCATGTTGTGCAATCTGATTGCTAATGCTGTCTTCTCTGTGAAACATTCCTCTCTTTCTGTTTGTCTCCCTCCCACTTCTTTAGAAAAGATATCTACACGTAGTTTTGACCTCACTGGCAAACTGACTGTGTGGTTCATAAAATGACTTTCTTTGTCTGAGATTTCTTTTAAACAAAAGAAAACATAATTTGTTTATGCACAGTTATATAACACAATTTTGTATTTGTCACTTTCAGCCAAGTGCCAACCAGCAGTGACGTCATCGTTGGTCTGTGAACGTTGTGAAACCTCCAGTTCAGATTCTTGCTCATGATCACCAGCCACCATCTTTGCTAGTTCGGAGCGGTTTGGAGCAGGGGAGATGAGGGGAGATGAGGGGAGATGAGGGAAGATGAAGGGAGATGAAGGGAGATGAGGGGAGATGAGGGGAGATGAGGGAAGATGAGGGGAGATGAGGGGAGATGAGGGGAGATGAGGGAAGATGAGGGGAGATGAGGGGAGATGAGGGAAGATGAGGGAAGATGAGGGGAGATGAGGGGAGATGAGGGAAGATGAGGGGAGATGAGGGGAGATGATGGGGAAGATGAGGGAAGAGAGGGAGATGAGGGGAGAGGGGAGATGAGGGGAGATGAAGGGAGGAGATGAGGGAGATGAGGGGAGATGATGAGGGGAGATGAGGGGAGATGAGGGGAAGGGAAGATGAGGGAAGATGAGGGAAGATGAGGGAAGATGAGGGGAGATGAGGGGAGATGAGGGGAGATGAGGGAAGATATGAGGGGAGATGAGGGAAGATGAGGGAGGGGAGAGATGAGGGGAGATGAGGGGAAGAGGGAAGATGAGGGAAGATGAGGGAAGATGAGGGGAGATGAGGGGAGATGAGGGAAGAGGGGAGATGAGGGGAGATGATGAGGGAAGATGAGGGGAGATGAGGGGAGAGATGAGGGAAGATGGGAAGATGAGGGAAGATGAGGGGAGATGAGGGAGATGAGGGAAGATGAGGGAAGATGAGGGGAGATGAGGGGAGATGAGGGGAGATGAGGGGAGATGAGGAGAAACTGGGTAATGGATGGCAGGCAGAGCACAGAAAGAACAGCAGCAACAGTCTACAGCTGCACAAGCAGGAAATAGTTCTCCATCGTGGTCCACAGGAGCTTTCCTGATCCTCTCTTCCAGTCACAAATGTCCGTCTCCTCTTGTAGAGCACAACAGTCCAAACCAGAGGATAACTGGTCGTCAGCCATTAAGTTATGAACATTATTGCTCTCTTACACTAGTCACTGTTCACTTGACGGTGATAACTAGTTTCTGCATTTCTCCAACACTGATTCTGGCCGCATACGACTAAGCCCCGCCCCTCTACCTGAGGATGGGGTTGGATTGGCTGTTAGTTTCAGGACACGCCAATTAAACAAAGACAAAACCAAGCTTGACATATTTTACTGCTACCAGTTAAGCTGTTAGGGAGAACACACGTGCTGAATCATGTACATATCAAACAAACTATGCTCATTTGCATAAACTGCAACCTTTGAACTGTAAAGATTATGAGTCTCTTATTGAAATACATTTTATCCACCTGTATCTATTTTTAACCATACTTATACACTTTTAACTTGGTTTTAGAAAACTATTTACATCCTGATGTCTAAATGCATTTTTTAGCCAGGGCTACACAAGTATTCATACTTAAAAGACTGTTTCCATATTATTGTGCTCTCCCCACTCATTTCATATACAGAGCAATGCAAAGTAATAGATTTGGTTAATTTAACATTTAAGACATTGTGTCTTTATATGTCTCCAATAAAAGTTACAGAAAGGAAACATACACTGATATGTTCATTCAGGACTTTGAATAAACGCACGAATTTCATTTCACATCTGTTTTGAAACTGCAAAACTTTGTATGGTATTTTCAGAGCTTTCTAAATTCATATTTTATATGGATCCCTGCTTTAGTTTAGTTTATATAAAATTAAATTAGATAAGATTAGATTCAGTTCGATCAGTGCAGTTCAGATTAGGTTGAATTTAGGGAATGTAAAATGGGGTTTGTTATGATAAAGTTGATTTTTTTTTTGTTTTAGTTCTGTACTTTTAGTTACGTCAGGTTAAAATGAGGTTATCATCTATAGGTTATGAAGATACTGTGACTGTCAAATATCAACCATTCCTGGGAAAGTGTCCACTATGCCAGTCTCAATGAAAAGTGTAATGCATTATATGTAACATAATAAACTATTATATTAAACTGAGAGTGGTAGCTCAGTGTTTTGTAGTTAAATTTTGTTTTGCTGTGTTGCCTCTTCCATTCATGCACATGCAGGCCTCACTCAGCAGGAAACCCACAGAACGCTCGTCGTGCTCTCACTGCCCGTGATTGACGATTTTATCAGAGAAAAAACATTCCTTTTAAAAAGAGTGTTGATGCACTTTAAATAGTTTCATGGAGATGAAAGAGGCCATGGGAGACTAACGGACAGGGTAACTCTAGCTTTGCAGTATAAAGATGAAGGTGTAATACAAATGTTGAAGGCTGATGTATTTAGACAGCGACTACATCAACAACCCAAAGAACAGAAAGTAAAAGGTTTGTCAAGATGTTAAAAAAACAGTTCAATTAATGGTTTATTGTGTGTGTAAATACAGACACAAAAATATTGAAACATACCCACACAGCCACGTTACCCAGAGCAGCATGCTGCTTTGTAGAAGGTTGATATTTAAGGAAGTCATGGTGTCTGCAGTCATATCACTGTGGTTTTCTGCTGCCAAGTAAAGTTCTTATTTCTGGTCCCTGTTGGTTTTGGTTGAATGCGAAGCTAATGTTCTTCCCACTGATATGAGGATTGTGGTCAAATCAAATCCTTCCAAATATCTAAGCATAACTCAGCTTCTCCAAATAGCTAATTTCAGCTGCAGTTTCCAGCTCAAATGGGGTGTTCTGCTCACTCACACCTCTGACGCAGACCACTCAGAGCGACACCACAGCTTACACTTTTCAGTTTCACAAAACCTGTTCACAGCATCTGTTAAAGTTCAGCCTGTGCAGTGATGTCAACGCAGCCTTTTACTGCTGGTACAAACAGCTGAGTCGGCTGTTTGTGATAGAGTGTGAATATCTTCACCTGTTGAAGACGAACTAAGACCATTTACTTAAATTAAACTAACAGTACAACTTCAAAATACCCCTTTACTAGTAAAAGTCTTGCATTCAAAGTGTTTTACAGATATTAAAATGACAGATATTATCAGCAAAATATCTTAAAGTATCTCTAATATATAGTGCTTTTTCTGCAGAAGAAAAAAAGCTGAGGACGCTGTGTAACAGAATGCAGTGATTTGAAAATAATTTAAACCCATATTTAATTGAAGAAAGACCAAAGAAAACATATCAAATAATGAAACAGGAATTTCTATTGTTTAATAAAGAAAATATATTTTGAATTTGATGTCCACCACGTCTCAAAAAAGTTTGTCCGGGGGCAACAAAAGAATGGAAAAGTTGTGTTAAGATCAAAGAACCACCTGGTGGAACATCTCACAACTAATTAGGTTGATTTGCAAACAGTCAGTAACATGATGAAGTATAAAAAGATAATTTCAGAGAGGCAGAGTCTCAGCAGTGAAGATGGGGAGAGGTTCACCACTCTGTGAAAGACTGTGTGGGAAAATATTTCAACAATCTAAGAATAATGTTCCTCAACGTAAAACTACAAAGAATTAGTGGATTTCATCGTCTACGGTTCATAATATCATTAAAAGATTCAGAGAATCTGGAGAAATCTCTGAACACAAGGGACAAGGCTGGAAACCAATATTGGATGGTGGTGATCTTCGGGCCCTCAGGCAGCACTGCATTAAAAACACACTATTCTGGAGTGGAAATCACTGCATGGGCTCAGGAACACTTGTGAAAACCATCGTCTGTGAACACAGTTCATCGCTGCGTCCACAAATGATGTTAAAACTCTCCAAAGAAGAAACCAGATAGAAACATGATCCAGAAACACCGCCGCCTTCTCTGGACCGAGATCATTGAAGATGGACTGAGGTGAAGTGGAAAACTGTCCTGAGGTCTGATGGATCACAATCTGAGATTCTGTTTGGAAATCATGGACGCTGCATCCTCCAGGTTAAAGAGGAGAGGGACCATCCAGCTCGTTACTCAGCACAAAGTTCAAAAGCCTGCATCGGTGATGGTACAGGGATGCATTAGTGCACATACCAATGGTAGCTTGCACATCTGGGAAGGACCCATTAATGCTGAATGATATTTACAGGTGTATACCCTGTCAAAAGAAGGCTGTATAGTCGTGGCCTGACCGAGGAGAAGTAGCGCTCCATCCTTCAGAGACATGCTCCACCCTCTGGTTTGATCTTTGTGGAGAAAGATTCATACAGCAGCAGGATAACGAGTCCAAACACACCTCAACGCTTTGAAGAAATACGAGAAGACCAAAGAAATCAAAGGAGTGCTGACTGTCATGGAGGTTCCTCCACAGCATCCTGATCTCAACTCCACTGAACATTAATGGAGCACTTAAAAACATCCCTGACATCACAAGAAGCTCCTTGGAACATTGTCAGATCAGGTAACAATCTTTTAATTATTATTTTTATTTTATGAGCTGCTTTTATTAAGTAAAATCTTACAAAATGAGATGGGTAAAATACTTCCAACAAAAAAGCAGAAGAATAGAAGTGTAAAGTAGTGTAAAACAGAAATGGACGAGTCAGGCCATCAAGTAGGCCTCAGTACATTCTACCACGGACTATTAAAAGTCCAGGAGATGGTGTTTATTTGAAGAACTTTTGAAGCTGTCCTCTGAAGTTCACGTATTTGATTGCATGTGTGCGACCAACCTAACAGGTTGTCTGTGATGTGCTGTTGTATTGCAGCCTTGTATATGTAGGAAATGCAGGATATAAAATTCAAAATTCATCTCTGCTCTCAACTCAGAAAAGATCAGAGGAGAAAAGATCTTATCCTTCAAGCAGCTTTCCAGGCGTAATCTCCCCGTCACATGAGGCATGGTGTTCTCTGCTTCATGCTCAGGTTTCTTCATGGGAGCAGTTCACAGTTTCGTGTCTGTTGGAAAGTCTTTTTATTTTTTATAAAGCTCATGTATTTATCAGGAGGAGGGTGGCATTTTACAGCCAGCCTCTTTAAAGTATTCCTTTGAAAGCTTACGCAGAGGAGCGCAAGCATATTTCATATCCTTCAAATGATTCTGTATGAGGGATGCCTCCAACATCTGTGATATTTATTGGCTGCCAAAGTCCATTTCTCTCCTGGAAAATACCATTTTGGAGGGCAACACTAAAAAGAAACTGGACAACACTAACCTTCACATGTAATCTGAAGAATAAGATATTCATTTGTACAGGCCAGCTTCTGTATAGTAACTTATGTTCTTGAATATTATTCTTTTATCCATTAAAAGTTATTACATTGTTTCTATATGTTTTGTAAAGTTGCTTTGAGAAGAAGGAGAAATAAGGAGTTGCATGTGACAGACTGCAGATTTGAATCGTCACTCTCACTCTCCTGTGGCTGTGGACACGTGGGACACATTCATGTCCAACGTTTGTTCCAATATGACGGATAACAGGGACAAGCTGCAGAGCAAGTTTCCAGGAGATATCAGCCGAATAGTTTGAAGGTGGCAGTGAGAGGAGTGCAGAGCTCTGATGAAGATTTCAGGAGTTGCTTGGAAACAACATCTTTGCATCTCAGACGCCTTGAACTCTTCTGTAAATGTATAAAGTGTAACATGTAAATATCAATATATCAACATGTTATAATTGCTGGCTTAGATGGCTCAAACTGAAGAATAAAACACTCAACATCAAGTGACCCACTCCTACTTGCAGTGAACTGAGGGCAGAACTTTTCAGAGCAACTCTCAAGTGATCACATGATTACTAACATGTATCATTAGAAAAGACATAGCCAATCGGGGACACGAATTTTCTCCACATCTGCATCCATTAGAAATAAATTTGTATACCCGGAGAGGAGCAAGCACCAAGGATTTAAGACACGTTTTCTTGTACTTCTCACAATGTGGCTTAATTCAACATTTGTCCCGGGGCAGACAGAGACTGGCCTTAAAATGCCCGACTGAGAGACGGGAGATCAGTAAAGAGTCTCAGTACTCTTTACTAAGGCAGAGGAACAAAGTGCAGTTCCAAAAAACAGGTAATAAGTCCAAAAAAATATACAAAACCAGGCAATCAGTCCAAACAGGCAAAGGCAGAACCCATGAAACAAAAACACAGGTCATACACTGGGAGCTCAAGGAATACAAAGAATGCTGATACGAAGAGCTGAGAAACTACAACGAACTGTCCAACAGGAGGAGGACAGACAGGTTATATACACAAGAGGCCGGGAAGACAATTAGAAGCAGGTGGACCCACTAGGGCGAGACAGCCAATCACAGAAGCAGGAAAACACGAGGGACAGGAAGTGAAATGAGTGGAAAGGTGAGTATACAAAATAAAACAGGAAGTGGAATGAACTAGGGAAAAATTAATGCACACAAGGAAGTTAAGAGACAGGAGGAGACGTTACAATGTGGCTTAACTCAATATATTTCTCTATAATTCCAGTCAATTATGGTTTGAAACCATAATTACTAACTCTGTTTCCTCCCTCAGAGGTGTACAGCAGAGGTGAAATCATTTCTTATAGAGATAATAAGAGGAGGATTAAGAGGGAAAAACTTCAGTCCCAAATGTAAACATTAAAACCAAAACTGAAGCAGAACAAACTTCAGAGTTTAAATAAAAGAAGAAAAAGTATCTCACCATCATTTTTCAGATATAAAAAAAAACATCATGACCATTTTGTGAGTGATGCATAATGTTGCAGCTCATGCCTTACTCATTATGACTAATGATATCTTTTCCAGCTGTCAAAAGATGTTCCTCCGCTCCAATCTTCAAAGATCTGCTCCGAATCAACGGCTGCAGTTCTCTTAAATCTCGGAGCATTTCACGTCAAGAAGGTTGATAAATAGATTTAATTTGTAGGTTTGTAAAACAGGAGGAAAATTAAAGGATTTTAATTTTATCTTTCAATTTAAGTGCTTTATTATGTGACTGTTAAATTACAAGATTGTCACCATCAGGCCACCTTTATATGTTGCGTCATACAGGTGGATAGCACCTTAAAATAATTCACATTTTTTTGTGTTCATGTACTAAAATCTGTTCAGAATAACTGAGATCTAACAGATGCCCACAGAGCCTGGTGTTTCCCCTCCGACCCTCACTTTAATCATTATGCAATATTTGTGCAATTAAATACTACAGTGATCGCAGATTGTCTCATTTGAAATTAATGACACTGACACTGGAGAGGATTGCAATCAAGTCATGAAGTGTCCTCCTGATGTAAGAGCCACTCGTGTCCTCCAGAGGGACCAAAGGCTGCCCACAAAGTACCGTATGTCTCTGAGGAAGAACAGCGCAATAAAACAACAGCAGCCATTAATTAGTTTCTGGAGCTTCCACATGCCCTGATTTTAGAGCTGCTGTGAATGCTTCATCGAGGACTTTTGAAAGAACCTAAAGAAACACGGCCAACATGGCGTGCCTAAAGTCTTCTTTTTGATTAGGTTTGGGCAGCGCTCTCACCAGGTACCAGAGTGAGACGTCCTGAGCAGAAGTGAGATCTCTGTGAACACCACACGTGCTCGGTTCAGATGAGACGAGGCACTTTTAAAACAGGCTCCAATCAGAAGGTAAGAATCACGATGAGCACCTGATTCTGGTTGGACCAGAGAAGGAAGCACACTGTATCACGGACCTTTTCTTTAATAAGGACAAAACCTTAGTACACTGTGTACAAAGTACACTGAAACAAAATAAACTGTGAGATCAGTAATTGACAAACTGGATGGAAACCTGAAGTTCAGCTCCATCATTTTCTGACCTGCTACAGGAGTGTGTTTCTATTGTGTTCGGCCTTTTCAGTAGGAGTGGGGGGGTGTCTGTCTGTACACCAGCTCGTCATCTAAAATCATCACACATGTCGATGTTCAAGTCGCCTCCCCTGCAACACAAAAGTCTGCCGATCAGATCGTTGTGCTGCTGCGAGCTCTTTCGTTCAGACCTGCCTGTAGCCGATTAGATTGTGTTTGCCCGTTAGTTTTGTCTGACACCTGTTTCTCTGTCCCCTGGTTTACCTGCCGAGCCTCCAGCCAGCTCATTCTCCCAGGAGTCTCTCCATCACTCAACCCACCTGTTACAATAAAAGATTGTTTTTCACCTCCCGGTCTTGTGTCCGACCTTGTGTTCAATCCTTGATGCTGTTCTGTGGCTCAGAGTTACAGAACCTCCTGTTAGCTCATCTCTGTCGGCCAGAAATAACATTTTAATGCTGATCAGCTTTGTCAAATATGTTTTGAGGGAAATTTATTATATATATATATATTATATATATATTTCTCTGAATTATGTTACCTGGAAATGTTTTTTGCAGTGAATGAAAAGCTTTGATTTTCTACTACATCCAAACTGTATTGTGGTTGACACAGCAGAAAGGGGTTTACATTCAGACTTCTTCTTCTCACCAACCTCTTCTGGAGTCATGTTGTCTCATCTATGCTTTCTGAAAACATCTCCAGTGTCCTGCTGTTGTTACCAACATGTCCGAGGTAGCTGTGACCCCGTGACTCACTGATGGGCATCTTGTGTTGAGCTGGGATGTTAAATCTGCGAACTTCTAAGACCAGTGAGAGGTGGAACTTGTTAAAAGGTGATGAACAGCCTAAATACTGATTAAATAATGATGTTAAATCCCTTTTCAAAAGACTGCCGTGCTAATAAATGGGGACACATGACATACTGTTCAGCTCTGTGCCAATGCTGTAAGTTCAGTCAGTATAACATGGAAGAGAACCCAGAAGATCCAGTTTCATTTCAGATTTCTAAATCCCAGTCTAAGCCAAACATTCATGACGAGATGGTTGGAAACTCGCAACAACTTTGAATTCACCAGTCTGTCGGGTTACACCGAAGCAACCACACAAGATGGCGTAGCGTCTCCACAGCAACGAGTCTCTGCACTTTCATTTGAACTGACGGCTTGTCAGGCTTTTTCACAGCAGTATACAATTGTGGTAGTGGGGCATGGCTTGGGCTCAGCTGCAGGTGGGACTGATTGGGGGAGTGGCTCAGGGAACGGTGCCTGGGAGAGGCTTAATTAGCACAGCTGCAGGGAATCACTGATCATCTCTCTCCACATAAAAGCACCCGGGAGGACACCAGAGGGGAGAGGACTCCTGGAGGACACCGGGCCGCAGGTTGGCTGCAGAAAGGACGTTGGACGTGTGCGCCGAGGCTGGGCAGGAGAGCACACAATCATCTGAGTTATTTAGCTTGTCAATAAACTCGTCGAAACTGGACTTTGACTGGTCGTGGTTTGTTCGTGCCAATAGAACCCACAGAGACGGCAAAGCTGCATGACACAACAATATGTATCAACTTAAAACGAATGAACACAGTGATAATACGCTACTTGTAACAATTGCATTGTGAGAAGTGAAAATAAAAAAAGGGTACATCAATGGAAGTCTTGAGTCATGCAGACACAGCGGCTCCTCATATAAATTGATGAGGTGATTCTCTATCTCTTCGGCCCAAAACGCTGCCATTTCCACCGGCTGTAACCAACGTGACTCGTTAACTTTGGTGCTGAATGGCTGCTGGAAGAGGCGATGTGCCTTATATTCCAAAACTGTTTGGTCTTGTTGGTAATCTTTGGTCTGAACTGGATTCAATAACCATGACTATGGTACCTCAACATAATCATAAAAAAAAAAAAACAATCTGTTCCTATAAATGGACGTCACAGGAGAACAAATGATCAAGTTTGTCAGAACATACTGAACATTTGCAGATACATTCAGCATGAGCATTGTATAACTTGGCTGACACAGTGTTTACTGGAAACTGTGTGTCTTATGTTGATAAAGAAAATTCACTCGGCAGCAGCTATTAGAAAATAAGATGTGTTAGAAATGCTTGTGGCTTTACAGAGATTAGGAAGAGAACCTGTATGATCAGAAACAACTATGCTTTCAAATGTATGTCAGGCTAATAACAATACTGGCTTCTTCATTTTCTTCTCACTGCATGTTTCTTCCTCCAAACCTTATGAAGAAGGGCCTTGTACAAAATGTATTTCTGTCTTTTCGGCACAGAATATTTTACTTCTTTTTTAAGTGTTTATTTCAGGATTTTCAGGAGAGCAGGACCACATTTCCCCAGAGTACTTCTCCAAAGACACATTCAGTCTGATCCTGATGAGCCAGGCCGACTAAGAAATAAGGGTCAAGTGTATCTGACCCCACTCAGGGCTATCACATGCCGATGAGATGATTAAATCTCACCAGCCCTTAAGTGGAGTCAAATTGGATGCATATATCTTTCACTAATATCAGTTTAGACAAAGCCCACAGGACAGGTGCTGTTCTTGAACGAGATGGTCTGTAGCCGTAGAAGTAATCGAACTCTATAAATCTGAGGGGACACAGTGAGCCCAGCTCTCCTCTGATCCGGAGGAACACACAAACACATGGTTGCATGTCAGACACACGAGAGGACAACGTCAAGATAATAAAGAAAACAGAAGAAAAGAGATGAAGCCGAACGGTCAGAGTGATGAACTGAAGTGCCCTCGATGGTTTTATGTATTGATAAAACCACACACTTTCTGATATGATAAATTGCTTTATTAATGGTTAATGAATCATTTACTGATGCTTTGTTGATAATTTATAATCCGTTATAACTACGATTAATGCTCTTGTAATTAAAGAGCAGAAATCCAGCCTGCTGCCTCAGGACACTGTTCTGTAATTCAATTTCTATCCGTGCATATTTCCTACTTCCATTCAGTTCTTTGGAATGATTTACTTTATGTATTATCTCATTTGTTTCTATGGTTTTAGGACCTTTTGTTTGTGATGTTCTTTGATTACATTAATTAATTAATTACATTAGTTAGGTATGTATGTCACATAAGTTAAAGACATGAAAAAGTTAACTCACATTTGTCAACTTTGACTTTTGTTTTCACACGGGACGCAAACAGAGGTCCTCGGGCTGTAAGTCCTGGGTTCAACTACCTGAACTCTTTCTCCCTCTTTATACATTAAATGTATGCAAAACTATGCAAGATGGCGCCGCGCTAGCGGCAGCCTGTCGCAGCAGCTCCCCTCCCCTTGTTATTAGTATTTTAAACCTTTCTTCTCTCTTCGGAGTTGTTGTTTTTTTTTTCTTTCTCTCGTGTTCAGTTAACGGACCGTAATGGACCGTAATTTTTCCACGTTTCTGGTTGGGGGCTCTGTTATTGTTTACTCGCGTGATCAGCTGATCGTGCTAAGTAGCCCTCGACTGCTGCTGCCCGGAGCGAGGCCTGAGATCCCCGTTGAACTTCGGAGAAGACGGCGGGGTTGCAGAGCTGGAGCTAAGCTGAAGGCGGAAAGGAGGAAATACAAGCCAGCGGTACCGGCGATCTTAATGGGGAACGTGAGGTCGTTGGCCAACAAGACGGACGAGCTCAGCGCGCTGGTAAAGACCCAGAGAGAGTACCGGGAGTGCAGCATCATGTGTTTCACCGTGACATGGCTGCACTCACATCTCCCGGACCACAGCGCGGCCGTACCCGGCTTCAGGACTGTTCGGGCGGACAGAGACGTTGTTCGGAGCGGTAAGAAGAAAGGTGGAGGGATTGCAGTCTATGTGAACGAGAGGTGGTGCAATCCCGACCACGTGTGTGAAGGAACGTTTCTGTAGCCCGGACATTGAACTGCTAGCCGTGGGGATGCGCCCTTACTATTTACCGAGGGAGTTCACGTCCTCCATTGTTATCGTTGTTTACATTCCTCCATCAGCTGACGCAGAGGCAGCAGTGGACACCATCCACTCCACTGTGGCTAGACTGCAGACTAAGCATCCCGGTGCATTTTTGGCAGTTACTGGAGACTTTAACCAGTCTGGATAAAGTACTGCCAACTGTTCACCAGTATGTGAACTGCCCCACAAGGAACAATAAAACTCTGGACCTACTGTATGCTAATGTCATGGATGCATACAGTACTACTGCCCTTCCCCCCCCTGGTAGATCAGACCACAACCTGGTCCTGCTGACTCCCAGGTATGTCCCCCTGGTGCAGAGGCAGCCTGTGACCACCAGGACTGTGAGGAGGTGGACACAGGAGGCTAAAGATGCCCTGCAGGACTGCTTTGGGTCCACGGACTGGAATGCGCTGTTTGGACCACATGGGGAGGACATCAACAGCAGGACGGACTGTATCACAGAATACATTAAATTCTGTGAACACACCACCGTACCATCCCGGACTGGACACTACTTCCCCAACAATAAACCATGGATCACCAGTGACCTGAAAGTTCTTCTTAATCAGAAGAAAGCAGCCTTCAGGTCTGGGGACAGGGAGGAGCTCAGGAGAGTGCAGCGCCACCTGAAGGAGAAGATGAGGGAGTGCAAGGACTCCTACAGGAGGAAGCTGGAGGCCAAACTCCAGCAGAACAAAGTGAGGGAGGTGTGGACCGGTATGAAGGAGATTACTGGGTTCAAGGGGAGAGAGAGACAACCAGGGGGAACCTGGAGAGAAACAACCAGAGGGAACCTGGAGAGGAACAATCAGGGGGAACCTGGAGAGGTCAAATGAACTAAACTGTTTCTTCAACAGGTTTAGTTCACCGCCCTCATCTGTCTCCTCCACACCTCACACCTCCAAAACACCAATGCTGCCTCCCCCCCTCCACCCTCTGCGCCCCCCGGTGAACTGCATAGAGCCCTCAATCTCACAGGGCTCTTCCTCCATCCATCCCCCCTCACCCCTCACCCCCCTCTCTGTGACGACTGGCCAGGTTAGGAGACAGCTGGAGAGAATCCACCAGCGCAAGGCTGCAGGACCTGACGGCATCAGCTCCGTGGTCCTGAAGACCTGCGCCGCCCAGCTGGCTGAGGTCCTACAACACCTCTTCAACCTGAGCCTGAAGCAGGAGGAGGTCCCGGTGCTGTGGAAGACGTCCTGCCTGGTTCCTGTCCCCAAGAAGAAGACTCCATCTGGCCT
The DNA here is from genome assembly GCF_029030835.1 of Brachyistius frenatus. Lineage (NCBI taxonomy): Eukaryota > Metazoa > Chordata > Actinopteri > Embiotocidae > Brachyistius > Brachyistius frenatus. The sequence continues at coordinate 62,970 of NW_027210942.1, forward strand.
CAACGACTACCGTCCGGTTGCCCTCACATCTCATGTGATGAAGGTGCTGGAGAGGCTGGTCTTGGCCCACCTCAGGCCGCTGGTGAAATCTTCACTGGACCCTCTGCAATTTGCGTACCAGCCTCGTGTGGGAGTGGACGACGCCATCATCTACCTGCTGCAACGAGCTCAGTCTCACCTGGATGGAACCGGTGAATCTGTGAGAATCACTTTCTTTGATTTCTCCAGTGCATTCAACACCATCCAACCACTGCTGCTGAGTGAGAAGCTGCGGGTGGTGGGGGTGGATGCGCCCACCGTCTCCTGGATCAATGACTACCTGACAGGCAGACCACAGTTTGTCCATCTGGGCAGTGTGCTGTCTGATACGGTGGTCAGTGGTACTGGAGCTCCTCAGGGAACTGTTCTGTCTCCCTTCCTGTTCACCTTCTACACCACTGACTTCCAGAACAACTCAGAGTCAAGACATCTGCAGAAGTTCTCTGATGACTCTGCAGTGGTAGGATGTATAAGGGATGGACGGGAGGATGAGTACAGGGCAGTAGTGGAGGACTTTGTGGAGTGGGCGGGAAGAAATCACCTGCTCCTGAACGTGGCCAAGACCAGAGAGATGGTGGTCGACTTCAGGAGGAAGACGACAGCTCCACAACCGCTGAGAGTTCTGGGAGAGGAGGTGGACATGGTTGAGGAGTACAAGTACCTGGGTGTGTCCATCGACAACAGACTGAACTGGAAGACCAACATCAACGCTGTCTACAAGAAGGGGATGAGTCGAGTCTTTTTCTTGAGGAAACTTCGATCCTTCAATGTGTGCAGCAAGATGTTGGAGATGTTCTACCATCTGTTGTGGCCAGTGCTTTGTACTTCGCTGGGGTCTGCTGGGGGAGCAGCATTGGAGCCGGAGACACCAACAAACTTAACAAACTGGTTAAGAAGGCCGGCTCCATCATCGGCTACAAACTAGATAGTCTGGAAAAGGTGGTGGAGAGGAGGACGCTGATCAAACTATTGTCCATCTTGGATAATCCTGTCCACCCTCTCAACCACCTGCTGCAGGGACAGCGGAGCACTTTCTCTAAAAGATTCCTCCAGCTCCGCTGTCACAAGGACAGATACAGGAGATCATTCCTGATACAGGAGATCATTCCAGATACAGGAGATCATTCCTGATACAGGAGATCATTCCTGATACAGGAGATCATTCCTGATACAGGAGATCATTCCAGATACAGGAGATCATTCCTGCCCACTGCCATAAGACTTTACAATAACTCACCTCTGGCAAAATCCATCACAGTACAATAACACTGTTGACTGTGTTTCTTGGTTTCTTGCTTGTATATTATATGTATATTATATATATAGATATATACTGTACCGTATGTATATATATATATATGTTGACTGTGTTTATTGGTTTGTTGTATATAATATATATAGATATTTAATGTACTGTATATACTGTATGTACTGTGCATTTTATATTTTATATTTATATTTTTTATTTTATTGCTTTTCTATTATATTATTCTATTCTATTATTATTTTATTCTATTGTTTCTATTATTGCTCCTGTATGTATGCTGTTGTGGCGAAAAAATTTCCCCTCGGGAATTAATAAAGTATATACCTACCTACCTACCTACCATTACTTTTTGCTCTTTGTCATAATTACTAACTACTAATTACTAGAAGTCGCATAGGTGCAGTTTGTCCAGTCTAAAGTATAATCATGGGCGTGATGACAACTGATAATGGCCATTTAATGGACTGAACCTGGCAATACAAAAGTTAATCCTATTAATGGCTCATAAATGATCTTTAAAGCATTAGGAAATGATGTGTTAACCTTCAATAAATCTATGAATTACACCTTACAAACCCTTTATGCCTTATCAGGAAGTGGAATCAGTAAATCAAGCATACTTGCAGTCACAGGCATCTCAAGTCAACCTTAGTTTTATTCTGTTGGACCTTTCCAAATACCTTTGTGTTCTTAACCATAAAACCTTGTAGGACACCATTTATGCTTAACAAGTTGTTGTCGTTTTGTTTTTTTATTCTGGAACTCAACTAAAGTAACCTTTGATGTAATGTTAGCATTAGTAAAAACATATGTGGCTATATATAGGTACATAAGATATTCAATCACATAATATAACCTTCCTATTTACTCTTTCTGACGAATTCCAACATTGTTCAAATGAGAAAATGACTCGTGTCACCGTTGGTCAGCTGACTGGATAATAAAGTTACACTATTGGATGGCTGAATCCTGCCTGTCTGTGAGAGACATACACATCATGATGGTACATACAGCATAATATGCGACTTCTGCTTTTTTCTGATCCTTTATACGTGACTGTTTCATGCTCCTGGCATGACATCTGCCTGTGTGAGCGGACTTTGCTCCGAGAGCTGCTGATTCTGCTGTCATGAGAATCGAGGTGCTTCCACATGTATGTTGTACTTGTTTTTACAGTGTTGCTGCTAACATGCAAACGTTGTGATCCTTTACAGTTCATTGCCTCTTCTTCCGAACTAAAGCACATGAGGATATTTTTCCTCTGAAGACATAGAGGCACAGAGCACACTGCATAATCCTCAACACGTCCTCAATCTATGGACCCACGTTAATACGAATGCCATCGACCTACTGTTGGTGGGATCTTATCAGCCAGGCACATTATCAACATCAGTATTCAGTGTCTTTACAATATGGAACCACAACAGTAATGTGAGCTTACTGCAAGCTCTGGCCAAGTTGTGTCTAATAAAATCTGGGTTTCAATCAGTCCCAGATTGTACAATATTAAATCGAGGCAGGTCAGTTGGATGGATACGTGATGACTCATAGAGCTTCAACGTAAACAGAAGAAAGCATATGAGGGCAGAGACGCGTCATCAGCTCAAGTCATCCATCTGTGCTGTTCTGATGCTGTGAAAAAGCAGCTCTTCTGGGTTTTCTGCTTTAACAGTCACACACTTTGTATGCCCTTTCTTCTTCATCTCTTCAGTTTGGAGGTTTAAAATGAAGGTTTCCTTACAGGTTTCATTCACTGCACATGGCCTCTACTGTGTCGGTAAGGTTCGAGAAAGACTTGTGATATAAATAAAGTATGTTTAAAGTGTGTTTTGACTGACAATCCTATCCAGTACATGAGAAAACACAAAACACAAAAGTTCAAAGATATCCATTCTACTTATCTTTATTGCCTTTTTCTACAACTTGACACTCAATATTATCAACACAATCATTTCTTTCTTCAAAATAATGCTAAAACACACACATATTTGTAGATTGAACATGTAATTTTACCAAGAGGTTCCCACCCTGAAAATAGTGTAATTCATAGCCCAACATTTGCAAAGCTGCAGTCAGGTTTTATGTTGCATCCCAGATTGAGAATCTTTCTTTTCTGCACCGGACAGGATGTTTTTCATTCAGATGTTTACAAAGGTTTTTCAGGATTCTGGAAATATGTTCAGAATCAGGGTAAAGTGGAGTCAAATTAACTTCTGGGCTTTTGAAAGGTCATCAAGTATTATATTTTTCTAAAAACTACAAGGCACAAGCTGGAGCCAGATTAGTGAAACACTCATCTGCCATCCCAACCTCCCACCTCTGATCTCAACATCATTACACTCCACCTCAAGTAACACAACACACTTCTTCAGTAAAAACTAAATTTTTAGATGTGGAATCCTCAAACATGGACAGAATTTCAAGGAATTTCAGAAGAAGATATTTTTAATGTAATGTTTTTTTCTTTTTTCCTCTTTTAAAAGACCACTTGGAGGCCTTGTAACAAGTCAAAACACAACTTATAATACTATCATCTGAGGATGTGGATCAAATGTGTGAATAAGCAGTAACTTGTTTACATATCCAGTAGAAAAGGAGCAACATTATCATTACTGTGGAGTGTATCCATGTGATGTTTGCTGTTTGGTCTACACTAACTTCTAAGAAAAATATCTGACTGTTTGGCTGCTAAATTCTTTACTATGTTTAGCAAATAGTTGCGTATTTTGCCAAAGCCAAAAGCTGCGAAAGCACAGTAACTGCTATCAGTTGATAATACTCTGCAAGCAACATGTTATTCATTTAACAATTTGACCCACTGGTACTTTTAAAGTATTGATTAGTGTAGTTTTAAATGTACCATGAGGGTGCATAATCATGCACACTGCTGTAGACTAAAATTAAAGTGCTGCTTCTGCACAGGCAGGGTATATTAGACCCAACGCAGTATCCTGGCAAGGCGTGAAATAGACACGCTGGTCCACTACAGCAAAACGTGAGATAGCCACGTTTTCGGCTGTCTAAGCGTGAAAGTTACACATTTTCAAAGAAACTTACACGCACGTAAATTTTATTGGATGTGGGGTCATGTGACCAACAGAGGTTTTGAGACCAAGTACAAAGGACATTTTTGGGCGGTATTAGGAGGGAGGAGGGGTTACTTGGTGGAAATAGTCACAGACTGCCATGCTGGACAAAGAGGTTCAAATCCACGAGGTGTTTTTTGTTTTCAAACCCCAACAATGTTCTTTTTCCTAAACCCATTTCTCATTTTTTATGAACCCCAACCATGTGTTTTTGCTAAAAGTTAATTTTTTTTGTAAATCACATGGCACAAAGCAGGCAGAAGGCTTCATTTTCATCCACTACAGGAAAACGTGGAACGTTCACGCCTAGACAGCATAAAACGTGGCAGTCTCATGTTTTGTTTTGGGGATATCGGGTTGATTTAACCACATAGACGCATGTAAGTTCCATATGGTAATTTTGGTAAAACAGAAAACCCCGAATGGCCACGAGCTCTCACAACACTACCAAATACACTGAAAGAGAACAAATGCCTCTTGCTGTGCTCCTGGTGGCGGCACTCCTGCTTTGTCACTTCAATGTGCAGGGCTGTGCTGCATCCTCTTATCCCACTCCATCTGAAAGCACAACTTTGCATATCAACGAGAGAGCTCAAATCTGCACAGTCACCCTGATGCACAAATGAAGTGTAGAGGTGAGTGAAGGGAGAGAAAAACAGGAAAGAACAGGACAAGTCATCCTTGAGAGAAAAGAGAGTAGAGAAGTATTGAATGTAACCTCGGGCCTTAAAACGTGTTCAGGCTGAGTGGCAGAGCTCGAGCCAAAACTGAAATGGATGACATGGGAAGTTCTGTAGTTTGTACAGCTGAGTTTTTGAGTTTTGTTTGCTCCATTGGTGATTTAGATCACTTTGTAGACATCTGTTTAAATGAACATTGTCGTTAAAAAACCTTAGTAAATGTGCTTTGATTCAGTGTTATAAACCCGACAATTCAAACATCTCAGGGGAAGACAACACTTTTTAATAGTACTCTATGGAAACTATTAGGATAAGTGTTTTAGCCACTGACTCTGTAATGCATTAATGAGCATAACGGTATAATGCATGTGTTCTGTCATGGATGCATTAGATAAAAGCTGTAAACGTTATCAGCTGAATATGCTCTCAGAATGCAGCAGCTTGCACTCATGGCAGCAGCACTCTGAAGCCAGATGGCAACCGCTGGTTAATTGCTAAATAATCTTCCCAAACACTGGATTGTGTTTTTTTAGGTATAAGCCAACATTTCCAGACTGCATGCTGGGAGATCAGAATTTAAATCTCATCTGCAGGGGAAATTTCTCAGCGGGCTGCTACTGTTTTAAAGCAGATTAGAGCTGTGAGACTGTCAGTCTGCTGCTGCCTCATCAACCCAGTCTTTGGTATCATTTACAACAGAGACAGACCGGACAGTAACTAAACACATAAAAGTAATGCTACTTTATTCTTTCACTCCACTACTTTCATTTTAACTTTCATTTAACCTGCATACTTAAACAAGTGCAGTGGGTTTACATAAGGTCACGCAACTACATACTAATAAAATAGTTTTACCAGAGCTTGTAGTAATCAATTTAATGACTCATGACCAAGTAGCAACCGTCAGTGAGGTCCCCGTTAAGTCCTGGGGAGGAGCCAGCGGTGGATCTGACTGATCTGATTGGAAACCTGACGATACTACATCCCGTCCACCAATAGCTGTAACCTGACTGCACCACAGGCCTGTCAATCAAACAGACACGCCCCCCCAAAACGCTTTTAGAAGTTTATTTTCTAATTAATGACGGATTATTATAAGAAGGAGTGGCTTTAGCAAACAACACTGAGATAATTCGTGGAGAAATTTTATTGACTGAGACTTTTATGGGACTAGTTGAATGGGAGTCCATGGAGCCGGAGTCTATGGAGCCGACATCTAGTGGCACTCGCTGGTATTGCAGCTGAAGACACTTCTGGATCGAAACCATTTTTCAGACCAGAAGCTACGAACTCTTTTATAAACACTGCTCAAAAAAAATAAAGGGAACACTTAAACAACACATCCTAGATCTCAATGAATGAAATATTCCAGTTCAAATCTTGATTCATTACATAGTGGAATGTGTTGAGAACAAAATAACATCAGAATGATCAATGGAAATCAAAATCATTATCCATGGAGGTCTGGATTCAGAATCATACTCCAAATAAAAGTGGAAAAATCAGATCACAGGCTGATCCAACTTCTGTGGAGATTCCTGAAGACAAGTCCAAATGAGTCTCAGTAGTGTGTGTGTCCTCCACGTGCCTGTATCACTCCCTACAACGCCTGGGCATGCTCCTGATGAGACCACGGATGTTCTCCTGAGGGATCTACTCCCAGACCCGGATCAAAGCATCGGTCCACTCCCGGACAGTCTGTGGTGCGATGGAATGAGACACGATGTCCCAGATGTGCTGGATTGGATTCAGGTCCGGGGGACGGGCGGGCCGGTCCGGAGCATCGACGCCTTCATCGTGCAGGAACCGCTGACACACTCCAGCCACGAGGCCTGGCATTGTCATGCATCAGAAGGAACCAGGACCCACTGCACCTGCAGATGGTCTTCAACGGGTCTGAGGATCTCATCCCGGGACCTAATGGCAGTCAGGGTACCTCTGGCTAGCACACGGAGGGCTGCGCCGCCCTCCGAAGAAACGCCTCCCCAGACCGTCGCTGACCCGCCGCCGAACCGGTCCCGCTGGAGGATGTTGCAGGCAGCAGAACGTTCTCCACGGCGTCTCCAGACTCTGTCACGTCTGTCACATGTGCTCAGTGTGAACCTGCTCTCATCCGTGAAGACCGCAGGACGCCGACGGAGAAGCTGCCGATCTCGGTGTTCTCCGGTAAAGTCCGATCTCCCCGCACGGTGTCGGGCTGTGAGCACAGACCCCACTTGTGGACGTCGGGCCCTCGTACCGTCCTCATGGAGTCTGTTTCTGACAGTTTGAGCAGAAACATGCACATTAGTGGCCTGCTGGAGGTCATTTTGTAGGGCTCTGGCAGCGCTCCTCCTGCTCCTCCTTGCACAAAGGAGCAGATAGCGGTCCCGCTACCGGGTTGTTGTCCTCCTACGGCCCCCTCCACGTCTCCTGGTGGACCGGCCCGTCTCCCGGTATGTCCTCCGTCCTCTTGACACTGTGCTGACAGACACAGCAAACCTTCTTGCCACAGCGTGCATTGATGTGCCATCCTGGATGAGCTGCACTACCTGAACAACTTCTGTGGGCTGGAGACACCTCATGCTCCCTCTAGTGGTGAGGACACTGGCAAAATGCAAAAGGGACCAACAATCATCTAGAAAGGACGAGGACAGAGAAACAAATAAATGGTCATGACACTTCTCTCAGAACCACAAATCTTAGCAAATCATTGAGGTTAATCATCTGGGAACCACGAAGTTCTGTACAAAATTAATATCCACACGGCTCTATGCATATTTAAAATATCACCTGATGGAACTTTGGTTCTGTAATTCAACACTGAAAGAGGTAACACTCCCTGAACAATACTTTCACTTTTCATTCATGAAGAAGGTTGTGTGTGTGTGTGTAAAATAATAGAGTAATTTTACATCGTGGTATTGGTACTGTTACTTCAGTAGAGGATATGATTACTTCTTCCACACTGTAGCTTCTGACATCTGATCTCTCCTCAGAGGGTTTGAGAGTTTGTGATTGAGTTTGTTCTGACTGAAAACAGCGAAACATTCCTGACTCACTTCTGTACCTTCACGACACACAGCTCCTCACTCCATGTGAGCCTGACATGAAGGACAAATACCTTGAGATTTGCAAAGCAGATGCTACAGTATTTGACACTTTCCAGGTAAGGGTACCCCTCCACACTGACATTTGTCTGTACGCGGCCACGAGAAACATCTCGGGTAAGTAACATTGATTTATCGACTGCCTCAGCTTTACCTGCATACCAATGCTCCCAGCTGAATTGGATCTTGAAGGGCACTGATGAGTAGCGAGCTGGGTGGGAGAAATACGTCAAACTGACCCACTACCACGCAGCAGCTGTGAATCACGACGATGACTGGACTCGTCCCATCCATTGAGGCGTACTACTGCATCCTGGTCCTGCGTAATGGAGATGCTCATTCAGTCTGATCCTGATGCCTTTCTGTGTAATGGAGAATAAAAAAGTGTGGGAGAGGCGGTGGATTATGATGCATGTTCATGTTGAGTCATCTCTTTTTATTTTATAGCTTCAATTATTATGAATAACTATCAGAAAAGAGTCAAACTGAAATTGAGCATACTGTAAGTGTGTGAAATGAACACAGTACTTGTATGTATATGTGCTGGTGACATCATCAGAGTGCAGTGGGTCTTTCCCACCTTTTAGGTGCTTACAGGTTATGCCAGCATGTCATCAACTGAACATGTAGACTTACAACTTGTTAGACATCAAATGCATAAGAAAAGACAAGTTTTCCTGGCATCATTATTTTATCATTGAGTGGCAAAGCAGCTGATGGTTCAAATCGTACCTGCTGTGCTGCAATTCTTTTAATTAAGGAAAAGAATAATGACATTATCCTTTCTACAACATGTCACTCCCGGTTGATTTTGTTACTCAGACGTTTCCTCAAGGAGCTGACGAAACCAATCATTTCTTCTTTTTAATTTTTACCTGAAGAATCCCTCCTCTCTGCTCAGCGGAGGGTCACTGTGCTGATGGATCACAGATTTCATCTCAAACCAGTGTGAAGTTCATTTTCATCCTGCTGAACTAAATCCTGCTGGAAGGAAATGAGAAGCCGGGTATTCTGGGAAATGGGCAGCAGCAGTATAATGTGTAAAAACACGAGCATGTTCCTTATGTAATGAACAAGCCATTTTCATTCCAACAAATTTGTTTCCGTGCAGCCTGAGATGTTCAAAGATTTAAACAGGAGACTGAGAAGACATGATTAGAAATAGGTTACATGTAAATGTGTCCAGGTCCTAAGTTCTTGAGCTCCATCTTCAAATACATCACTTCACAGAAACTCCAGGACGCATACGTCCAGCCTACATGCTGAGTCTTAGCCAGCATGAAACTTAACATGACTCAGCGGCTGATATTTTCATGTGTGGGCTCCAACTATGAATAATCATGACTAATGTTGATGACCTTTCTGGTCCAGCCAACGCCACATATAGCATGAGCAGGCATTGTTCCCTGTGACATCACCAGTTCAGCTGCCACCCACCAACACCTGATGCAAGCGAGCGGCCTGTCACTGCTGTCCCTGGAGCTCATTACCCAGACATCGCCTCTCGTTCAGCGGCTCACGTCTTTTTCATACTGTGTGTGTGTGTGTGTGTGTGTGTGTGTGTGTGTGTGTGTGTGTGTGTGTGTGTGTGTGTGTGTGTGTGTGTGTGTGTGTGTGTGTGTGTGTGTGTGTGTGTGTAGCGAGAAACCATGAATGAGTCAGCCACCTTTTTGCCCCCCTCATCTGCTCCTAACTTGTTTTTGTTCTTCATGTTATTGACAGTATGGGTGAAGGGAAGCTGGGTTTTCTGCGTGTGACTCACCACCACCGAGATTCCCACTGGGCCTCTGAGTGAGCAGCCGGCATCTGTGACTGTCAACCAAAGTTCTTTTAAGTTCACAGGAGACCAATTTCAGAAAAAGAAAAATTAAGATTTACATTTTATATATATTAATTTATATTAAGTTTTCAATCTTTCAAAGAAAATAATGTATTGGTTACATTATGTAACATTCAAATCCTGATTAAATCAACACTTTATGGAAAAAAAAACAAAAAACAAGCAATCCTCCATTATGTGACAATTTTTCACACATGCTTTCCTTACTCTTTCCTTCTCATTGCACAGAGTTGATTTCTGCTGCAGGCTGGTAATGCCTTAACAATCCTGTTTTTGCTGTCTGGTGTTGCTATGGTTTCCTGCCTTATCATATTGTGGTGATGTTAAGGACTCCCCAAATTCTGTTTCTCTCCCTCAGAGTGTCTTTCAGTACATTATACTCCCTGTGCTGGTGAACCACCTACATCAGCTTACGTCACTGCGTGCTGCTTGGGGTAAACCTGCAGATGGTTCAACATACATGCAACTCTGCAGCAAACTATGGTGACTGCTGCAGGGTGTACATCTAAATGACCAATGTATTATAATGAGAATGCTCAAATGTTTTATGAAAAAAAAAAAAAAAAAAAAAAACAGACTACAAGTAGTCCTGCAGCACTGATGTTCGGTTATATGTCGATATAATTGCGGCATGTTGGCTGCAATGCCGATGTTTAAAATCCGTGGAGTCCAGCAGTCATGCCAGACTACAGATCAAAACATTTTAAGTATAAATTTGTAAGTTAATCACCTTGAATTTAGTCTATAAATTTGACCTCTATTCATTTTCAAATCTAGATGAACGAATTTATAATTTATAATTTATTGTCTCAAACAATTTACTGCTTCATAATTGGGTGGCGGAGCATAATTTAGTGGCGTAATTCTATTTTGGACAAAGCCAGCTGAGCTTGGATTGATCCTCATGTTCATTCATTAGTTCTTGTTGGCAGCGCTGACTGCGGCACAAACAACTCGGAGTGGAAAGAGCGCAAAAACATCCGGGATCATTTCGGAGCTTCACACTAGGAAGGAAGCAGCGACTACATCTGTTGTGGTGGAGCAGCATCCGTGCAGTGAGCGGGCGGCTGCGGGCAGCGTCCTGTCACCGAGACGAAGGTGGTGCCCGTGTGTGCATGTGTTCACAGGTTCAGTACTTACGCACGTTGGCTCGTGTGAGGTGGGAAGTGGTGCAGGGAGAACCCACTCTGTCCTGTAATCACAATTTCCAGAGCTAGTTGATCTGATGTCTCTTCAGTCTGAGCTTTTACATTGCTTGAGTCACATTTCTCAGAAGATTCAAACCGTCCTGCTGCTGGCTGCTGCAAAGTGAACGAGGTTTGTGAGTTGAGATGAAACCATTTGGTGGAGATTAAACACTCAACATGTATTTATAGGGAGCAGAGATACACCAGGCTGCTACATATTTTATATCGTGTCTGCTAAGTGACAAGAAACTACAATACAAAATGATAAAAGAGGGTTCAGATAACTCATAAACAGTGTCTTCATTACATAAGTTGTCCACCAGAGAGCACTGATAAGTTGATTTGTCAACTTTAAAATGCACCCATGTGCTCTCCATTATGTTAACAGTAGAGTGAAATGTGTATTGTCTAGATATGTACAAATTATAATCCTCATAAAATTAGTTAGTTATGAGCTGTGGGAGATTCTTGTCAACTTAACTGAATGGACTCTCAGCAGGAGAATCTGCTTTGGGAGTTTTTTTCCCACAAAATAAAAAAAAAAACACTTCGATTAATATTACATCAGGTTCATCACAGTGACTCAACTTTCTTCAAGACTGACAACATGAATAAACTAAAATGTCTGGCTCATACTTATGAATGTTTCAAAGAGTCTGCTTTAGAAATTCTCATCTCATGATGTTTCACCTGGCAGTCCCATGACGGGCAGAGCCACACATAATCTGTACAAACAACTCAAGTTCAATGTTCAATGTGGAGTAAATCAGACATGGATGTTTCACACAAACTGGAAAAACCTGCTGACATACGAAATGTAAGACACAAGGTGTGTGTGTGTGTGTGTGTGTGTGTGTGTGTGTGTGTGTGTGTGTGTGTGTGTGTGTGTGTGTGTGTGTGTGTGTGTGTGTGTGTGTGTGTGTGTGTGTGTGTGTGTGTGTGTGTGTTAAACCTGTATAATCCGTTTTTGTAATCCAACTAGTCATAATTATAAAACAGTGGCAGCTGCCCGAGGCGGTGGGAGTAAGAATGACATCAGCAGCAGACACACAGATGAACCCAGACACCATCACTTGGAGAAAAACGTTCACTGCAGCGAAGGCCCGATTTATAATCATCATTTAATAAAGTGAAGTCGGGTCTATAAGACAACTACATAGCTTTACTACATCACCCACACATCAACACAGGTCAATCAAAGTGTTATCCAAAGACATCCAGACTTACTTATGGTTCCTGAAGATGTTTCAGCTCTGATGTGAAAGGTTTCTTCAGTTCATACAAACTGGAGCAGAGTCGCTCCTACAAGGTTGTCAACACTTTGAGAGTCATTAAGGTCACAATAGTTATGGTCCTGGAACATCTTCACTGAACAGAGGTGGTTGTCTACTACTTCACTTATTAGCTACTTCCAATGCAGTTTCCTTCACAGGAAGCTTAACATCATCAGTGACTCTCTAAATGTTAACCACCATGCAGGAGGTGGAAGCCTGGGACTGTGTTCCAGACAGATAGAGCTGAAGAAGCCTTTCAGGTGAAACGTCTTCGAGAACGCTTTACATCCAAACACAACCTGAGCCCGGCTGTTTAACCAACACCAGGCTCCCTATCCAAACTAACATTATGGTTTTGTGAGAAGATTAGAAAGCAAGTAGACAGAGATTAGATCACAATAGTGAGGAGTGATGGTGTAGCTAAGGTTATGATTGGAGTTTAGAAAGTGAGTGGATGAATGAGGTGAAGTGTGACAATTGGTTTCTGAATGACTGGATTTGCATATGTTTTGTCTTTTGAAGTCTTCGTACTGTCATTCGTGTGTTTATCTTGCCTGAGTGTGTCGGTTATTTGTGTGCGAGGTAGACAGGTTTAGATCAGGCACAGGTAGGTTGGGTTCACCTGCTGAGAAGGAGCCCGATAAGTTAAAGAGGTGGAGGATCTCCTTTTGTACAACCGGTATCCTAAAGGAGCAACCAGCAAGGAGAAATACGAGAAGAGCTGACTCCTTCAGGATAAAGGTGTATAGACTGTTACAGTGATTATCCTCCATGTTGAATGCTTTTCACATTCACACACTAGATATGGACCTTTATTACATCGGTAGATGTAAAAGAAATCGCTCTGAACACCTTGCAAAAGTTGTTAAACGTGCCAAAAACGTCAGAAACATTTCCTCAGTTTCATTAAAGCCATACTGGTGGAGACTAGAGTGGAGAAGCCCGACAGTCCGAACACTGCTGCGATTACTGGCTTGGCATGGAGAAGGGCATTCAGAAGTGGGCTCGATGATATCTTCAACATAAGTTCTGACTTCAGTTCTAATGCCTATTTTTGCTGACATTTAAAAGCCTAATATTACTTTTAAGTATTGAGTTATATTTAAACCCACATGTTTAATTTTGAATTAATATTATGCCATTTGACCATGTTGATTGCTCAGGGTCCATAGTGCAAGGCAAGTTTATTTGTATAGCACATTTTAACAACAGGGCAATTCAAAGGGCTTCACATAAAACCATTAAAACATCAGGCAAAAGAAAAGGACGTTTAACAACAATTAAGAACGGTCATTTAAAAACTAAAAATAGTGATTAAAACATTAAACAAGCTACAAATAGGATCAAAGTTACAGTGCAGTTTAAGACATAAAATACAGAAATGCAAGAAATTAATCAAGATCCTCAAATCTGGTTTAGTGAAAGGCAGCAAACAGAAAAGTCTTCAGTCTTGATTTAAAGGAGCTGAAAGTTGCAGCAGACCTGCAGCTTTCTGGGACTTTATTCCAGATATGTGGAGCATAGAAACTGAACACTGCTTCTCCATGTTTAGTTCTGACTCTGGGAACAAGAAGGAGAGCAGCAGACGACCTGAGGGGTCGGGATGGTTCATAAGGTCGCAGCATTCAGAGCTTTATAGACCAGCAGCAGGATTTTAAAGTGGATTCTTTGTTGGACAGGAAGCTGGTGTAAAGGCCTCAGAACTGGAGGGATGTGGTCCAGTTTCTTGGTCTTAGTGAGGACTCGAGCTGCAGCTGTCTTACTGACCTTTTAGAGAGACCCGTGAACACAAACAAATGTTACAGTAGTCGAGTCTACTGAAGATAAATGCATTTTTCTAAATCCTGTTGAGTCATAAATCCTCAATATATTTTTCAAGTGATAGTAGGCTGATTTTGTAATTGTCTGAATATGGCTGTTCAGATTGCGGTCTGAGTCCATGACAATACCTAGATGTCTGGCTTGGTTTGTGGTTTTTAATATCCAGTTGTTGATTTGTTCAATGCATTCACAGCCCTTGTATGGGATTATAGTCCCCTGGCAATATAGTTATGTAAATTTGTGTATCTTCTGCATAGTTATGATAACACAGAGTAAACGGGTCACTATCAAAGAGAAAAAGGATCCAATAGAGGTAAAGTAAAGAATCAGCCTTCAAACACATCAACGGTGATGTAATAAATCGGTCCTTTTTGTGAACTTTGTCAGATGGTGGCAACTAGTACATGTGTCATGGTTGATTATTTTATCAAATGGTTAGCGGTCTACTCACTGAAAGGCAAACCAGAGGACCACAAGGCCGGAGAACAGGGAGCCCAGCACCGAGGCAGGACTGACAGGAGGAACCAATCTGGAAGCTGTCCTCGGAGTGCATGGATGAGAGACGACGACTCACAGAGAGCCGACAGCGAAGGCGGAACCCCTCCGAACACTGAGCGACCCCATCTGGCACTGGGCCCGTCAAAGACATGAAGCCAAGAGGGGAGTCGAGAGACAGGCACACGAAGCTGCCACAGGAACAGGAACTGGCTGGTCATCATTGTGACCAGGAGCCCAGCGGGGACCAGGAGCCCAGCGTGGACCGGGACCAGGAGCCCTGTGTGGACCTGGACCTGGAGCCCAGCGTGGACCGGGACCAAGAGCCCAGCGTGGACCGGGACCTGGAGCCCTGTGTGGACCTGGACCTGGAGCCCAGCGTGGACCGGGACCAAGAGCCCAGCGTGGACCGGGACCTGGAGCCCAGCGTGGACCGGGACCTGGAGCCCAGCGTGGACCACAGGACCACTGACGAGTGATCTGATGACACTGGAGAGAAGACCAGAGGTTGATTTACTGCTGGAGTGATTAGTGGGATTCAGTTCTGCTGTGCCAGAAGCCCGAGTTGATGAGCTGCGCGCACACGCACACGCACACGCACACGCACAGAGGATCCTGGCACCTATTTTTAAATGCTGGGGAAGGAGGTATTCCTCCAAAGTTACACATGAATACAAGGTGAACGGCTTCAATAGTCATTCAACATGAAGCAGTAACTGCACTTGTCATTCATTCTCATGTATTCTCTGCCTGGTGACTGAAGAGGAAGTCTGCAAGTTGGTGATCAGTGAGGAGATCTGTGAGGGGCTCAGAAAGCAGACACCAAGTAAAAGAAAAGTCAGAGTACGGAAAAGGAAAGAGGCCAAGATGACCACTCTGCAGCCGGAGACTTTGTTTTAAATTAAAAAAGTATTCACCAGGAGCAGAGAAAAGAGGAAAACATTGAGGTAGTGCTGGCCTGGTGTCTGGAAAAGGGAAGAAAACGCTCATTTGACCCACTGTTTCCAGCCAGAGGAAAAGATCCCAGCCTAATTAAAAATAAATTGTTGGTTCCTTCTGCTCTGGCTGTTCTGTCATCACATGATTGTACATCCCAGGAACCAACTTCCAACCAGCTGAGTGATGATGCAGGAAACTGTGAATACACTACATCTACTAAGGGCTCAAATGGCTGTAATTGATATCTTTATAGTAATCAGGAATATATGGGGTGACATTGAAATCTTTAACGTGATCAGAAATATCGGGAGGCGGTTAACTTGGAGAACTTAATGGACTTTCCCCAGGCAAGGACTTGGAGAGTGAGCGGTATTGTATTAATTGTATTCTTGAGGCTCATGTATATGAAGGCAATGAGGTTCCTCCACCTCTAGAGGGTTCGATCCCCGGCTCCTCCTGTCCACATGCCCAGGTGTCCTTGGGCAAGACACTGAACCCCAGCTTGCTCCCAACATCCCAACACCATTGGTGTGTGAATGTATTCCTGATGCCGGTGAATGTGTGTGTTTGTGTGAATGGCTGAATGGTAAACAGTGTAAAGCTCAGACCGTTTACTGCACCAACACAGGATTACACAGCAGGAACTGATGCCACTGAAGACAGCGCGACACTTGAATCATGTATTTCCCTCCAGTGGGAGTGGCTCCCTAGAGAGGGACCGGCAGAGAGCCCATGTGGCAGCACTTCTCCACCTTCAGCTGCCAGTGACCATAATCAGCAAAAATAATGTTTGTGCCTTTTCATGGAAGTCTCACATTTTAGTTTTAATGTTGAATGCAATCTCTGTTCTTGTTTGGACATTATTTCCTTGACTATCTCTTATTTAAATACATTTTGCTTTCAAGACTCCATAAACAAATGTTCTGTTAATCAAAGCTGTTTAAATGATTGATTATAAAACTATTCCAAAAATAATTCTATTGTTTAAAGATTACAATCATGGTATCCGTTTGCTACTTTTCTTCTCTCGCTCATCCTCCTTTTATTCCATCTTACAAGTGCTGGTGGAAGGATCAGGAGGACCAGGAGGAGAAGGACCAGGAGGACCAGGAGTAGCGGGATCAGGAGGAGAGGGACCAGGAGGAGAGGGGCCAGAAGGAGAGGGACCAGGAGGACCAGCAGTAGAGGGATCAGAAGGAGAGGGACCAGGAGGACCAGGAGGAGAGGGACCAGGAGGACCAGGAGGACCAGGAGTAGAGGGATCAGGAGGAGAGGGACTAGAAGGAGAGGTACCAGGAGGACCAGGAGTAGAGGGACCAGAAGGAGAGGGACCAGGAGGACCAGGAGGACCAGGAGTAGAGGAACCAGGAGTAGAGGGACCAGGGGTAGAGGGACCAGGAGGGTCCAGAAGGAGAAGGACTAGGAGTAGAGGGACCAGGAATAGAGGGACCAGGAGGAGAAGGACCAGGAGGAGAAGGACCAGGAGGAGAGGGACCAGGAAGAGAGGGAGTAGAAGGACCAGGAGGGGATGGACTAAAAGGAGAGGGACCAGGAGGACAGGGACCAGGAGGAGAGGGATGCAACAGGAATCAATGTCCAGTTGCCATGTGAACAGTGTAGAACCATCCTCCACCACTGAGCCCACATGTGATCCAGTGGTCGGTAAGCCACGCAAAAATAGAATTCAAACTATACTCTGTATTTTTTCTTGGGGTTTTGATGACTCGTGACAGCTATGCATGCGGCAATGAATTATGGGACTCAGGAAGTCACAGATATGCGGCCTCACAGAAAGGGAGCATCGGTGCCCTCATGGACTTGACGATTTGACATCGGGACATCACAAAGCCCCGCGGACTTACCGGGAACGCGCCTCAAAGTCCGCAAGGCCGTGAGTGTGCCGTTTGGGATCGGGCCTTAGTCATCTTCATATCGGCCCAATCCCAACGTCCACCCTAAACCTTCACCGACTCAGCTGACATCACAGCTGTAGTGTTTCAGTGTTTGAGTTCATGAGGGCGGAAATGGTATAGAAAGCAAAATGGGACACGCGATCGTGACATCACACGTTGCGGGCATCGCCATTGGACAAGAAAAAACACCACACCTCCAAAACCAATATTTAAATGAATAATGAAAAATATTATAGCTCGATCGATTGGATGGATGGATGGATAGATAGATAGATAGATAGATAGATAGATAGATAGATAGATAGATAGATAGATAGATAGATAGATAGATAGATAGATAGATAGATAGATAGATAGATAGATAGATAGATAGATAGATAGATAGATAGATAGATAGATAGATAGATAGATAGATAGATAGATAGATAGATAGATAGATAGATAGATAGATAGATAGATAGATAGATAGATAGATAGATAGATAGATAGATAGATAGATAGATAGATAGATAGATAGATACGTTATTAATCCCGCAAGGGGTAATTTTGTCGTTACAGCAGTGGCATGTACAAGGCAAAGCAATATGAATATGAATTTTGTGATGAACTTTGAGTGACTCCCTTCGGCAAAGTCAGCAGAAATGTGAATTTATGGAAAAGATGCTTAAAGGGCTCCAAATGTCAGTCCTGAGTCTGTGAAGCTGGACGCTGGGATTGGGCCAGAGACTCTTCACACCCACCTCCTCACCTGGAGCTCTCTCCCTAATCACCCCGCCCTGACTCCCACTTCCACCTCACCTGATTTTGATTTGACTTGATCAGCCATCAGCTCTCAGTATATTCGCTACACCCTCCTGTCAGTTTGTCAGGTACCGGATTGCAAAAGCAGAACAACATGAGGAACAAATATACACAACTGTTTCTTCCTTTTTTGTCTTCCTGTGTAGCTAAGAGTGTGTGTTTTTAGAACGAGTGTCATATGAACCTCTGGGAGACAATCTTTAGGAGATCCATATAAACCAATGTAACTGTATGAGTGATGCAGATGTGGGCACCAGACTGAATACAAACTGGACGGAAGAGAATTAACAGGGATTCTGCTCTGGTTCAGTTGCAGATGTTCACTGACCACAAGAGAGCAGCACTTCACCACAAACTGTACACGTGTGCAGCCAGAGTTGAGTCGAGAGCTCTGCGTGAAACACCTCTGAAGAGTGCTGCTGCTGGACGGCAAAGTATTTGTAGGAAATCAGTGATGAAGGTTGGAATTTAGAAAATGTACGGAGTGTAAGCATCCAGAGGTCAACTCAGGTTTTCTTTATTTCAGGTCTCAAGCCCTAAAAATAAATAGTCTGCCTTCTTGTCCTGGTGAGGAGCGCGTGACCTTCCAGCGGTGTGTGAAAGAGAAGAAGAGTCCTGATGACATGCTGGCGGTTCACCTGCAGCGTTGAAGTGAGATCTTTCATTCAGGAGCATCAACACTAAAGAGGCAAATAGAAACGAGAGCAGCCGTAAATCTGGAGGGATATTACACTGTGTCAAACGCTGGCTGCCAGTAAACTGCAGCCTGCCTCTTTTCTTCAATGATTCTTCCCGCTGTCACGGCCAATTTACACGGACCTCAGTGCCCCCCCCCCCACCCCCACCCCGTTTCACTTCACAGAGGACTGACCGCCAATGATTTGGCTGTGGGCAGGTGTGCGGCTCTGGCAGGTGGCCTGTGAGCTTCCACTAACCTGACAGAGCAATTAAATCACTTTCACATTGTTTTCTGCCCGCTCCCGTGGGCTAAGGCTGTCATTTGAGCATTTAGAAAAAGGAGAGTGTGTATGCTGTGCTCAGGGGGAAGGGGGGGAGGGGGGAGTTGCTCTGCGGCGTTCAGGCAGCGAGTGGCTGAAAACAGTGGATTAAGGGAAGGGTCACGGCCTTGCTGACGGGATTTTTCTGAAAACATAGCCGTGCCCCGAAGCTGTTTTCCTTTCAAATATATAAATAATATTCAGCATCATGGCTCCCTTATTAACAGTGGAGGATGGCCCTGTTTGAAACACATTTATATTCCTTTTTTGATTTAAATAGCCTATAATGCTATTGTTTATTTAGTTCATCTTTCTTCCCTCTTCTTCCTGAAATAGTCTTGATGAAATATTCCTGTTATATGTAAATTATTGTATATATTTATATATTTGTGTCATAACAATAAAGATATTCATTCATTTTTTTTGGCTCATTTGTGTGTGTGTGTGTGTGTGTGTGTGTGTGTGTGTGTGTGTGTGTGTGTGTGTGTGTGTGTGTGTGTGTGTGTGTGTGTGTGTGTGTGTGTGTGTTGTACTTGAATGCAGTTGATACTGTATATGTTGGATTCACTGTTCACATGGTAACTGCTAGAAAGCTGACTTTACATATAAACATATCTAATTATTAGATTTTTTTTCTCCCAGCTTTTCTCAAAATTGTTGTCATTTATTTAACTTGAAATTGATTGCTGTTCATATTATTACAACTTTAAAATATCCCAAGTACCATAAAAATCTAAAAGTTTTAAACGTGAATTTGCTATTTGTTTTATTTGCAGTCCATTTTTCTTTGATGTCAGTTGTCATAATGTATGATGTATAATGTATGTGTATCTTTTTCAACTTTTGTTTTTCAACACGTGTGACACCACACGTGTTGTAGAAGCCGTAGCCTGAACCTAATCATTAACAAACCTCATTTTACATTTTCAAACATTTCCAGAACAACAGGAGAACAATCCACATTTTTCATCCTCCTGCATGACAGTTGTGTAGTTTAATATCTACTTCTAGTCTTTGTAGTAATGAAATATCTGACTTTGAATTCCCTCCACAGCCTGCTGTTTCTTTGTCGTACACAATATATATCACACCAGTAATCTTTAGACTATATTTAGAATTATATTTCCCGTTGATGTCTAATATAGAGTGTAGCGGTTCTTCCATTCAACATCATACTAAACTCACTCTTAATACCAAACATATATTGTCTCAGTATGTGGTTTAAAATGTCCAGATCATATTTCATCTTTGTAGTTCTTCCCATTAACAACTGTCTTGATCTAATTGTTGTAACCATCCAGTATGACTGTTGTTTAAATCTGTTTTTTGACATTTTATGAGTGAATTTGATACATTTAAATTAGTAAAAAAAAAAAAAAATGTCAACAAATGTATATATTAATTAATTGAATTAAATTTACTGTTTAAATACTTTGTGTAAATGTAATTGCCATTTCTTACGGCAGAAGTCTGCGTCTCATCAATGGTTTAATGAAATAATAATAGACTAATAATAATAATAGACTCCTATAACACTTTATCTCAAGGAGACTGAAATGAATGACAGACTGTTTAACTACTTTCTACTGGTTTCAAACACACAGTTTGTGGAACCTGTTGGATTCTCCTTCAAATGTAGTTGTGTGTTAACCGTGGAGCGTCTCTTGAATTGTTGGGAGCTAAAAATTGTGCGGAAAATCCTCTCAAGATCCACAATGGAGACTGGCCCGGACCGCCGGCATTCCTCCATAATCTCAAGCCCGCACACACCCTTAACATTTGTTCACATTCACTCGTCCCTTTCTCATCCAATCACACATATCCGACCTCACCATCCTCTCCACTAATATTCAGTCAAATAAAATACAGGCCGGTCGCTGTTTCTGCTTCAGGTTACTGCTCTTTCCAAGATGTTATATGTTATGATAGATTTTCCAGCTAAGCAGGGCCAGTTTTTGCTGTCATGGTGGAGAGGGCAGAGATCTGTGGACAGAAATAGAAAGGAACGGGGGAGGTTGGTGTTTAAAAGAAAATAAGCCTTGAGGGATGTCCAAACGTTCACAGAAAATAAGCTAATACATCAACAAGACGGACATTTAACCGTACCATATAGTGTTGTTTTTTATTTAGTAGAATAAAAGTCAGACATCACTGGATGCTCTGTTCTCTGAACATGTTACCTCTCGTTAATTTACAGGATTCTTTCCACACAAAGAGGTTTCTTTCTATCTGAAGGGAAAACATAAATTACACTTAAATAATTAGAGTAAATCCTCATCATGTTTACATAGGATATAGTCTAACGCTGGTGCCGCCCTCTTTCACTTCAAATAAACTTAACCATGTTAAACAAATGTTAATTACAGTTTATATTGTTAATTGCAATTAATCAGATATATCAACATTTGCAGTGAAAAGCATTTACAAATATTAAAATGAATTTTGTTGGACAGTTAATTAATTGCGATACATTATTAACTTTAAAGGTAAACATGGCTTCTATTGTCTTTACATTCAGAACCTCTTTTTCATTGTTAATTTAGAATAATTGCCATAACAATAAAAAACATAGGACCTAATGCATTTTATTTTAAGGAAATAAAAATCTGAAATGTTTCAGCTAGAACAATGAATGATGAAATGTAATTATTTACAACAGGAGGTGTGGAAGGAGGAATAATCTTATCAGAATATCAGTTATTTTTTTTACCTGTCTATTGTGCTTCGTTGCATTAATGCTTCTTGCCAAGTCCAGAACCTCATCGATCCTAAAAGCTTTAACTTCACAGCACAATCAGCGGCTTCGCCAGTCAATACATCCTGTTGTGGTCCACGAATTGTGAAGTGAGCATGAATCTTTGTCACAAAGAAGACGCGGCCAGAAAAACAGGTGCTGAAGTTTAGCACTAGTCCATGAGGACATCATTTTCCACAGTGAAAGTCCAAATCCCTTTTTTCCCTCTCCAGTTTTGGTGTTGGCCTGCAATCACATTCATTTTAAGTTGTCGCTCTAATGCTGGTTTACTAAAACAGTTTGTTACTAAAGACTCCAACTCTCAACCCTCTATAAGTGTATTTTGCTAATATTGCTAATAGTGATGTCAATAGAAACTGGCTAATGTTTATCTTCTGTCATTCAATGACGCTGATGGCACGCTATGATTTAAGGTGTATGATGCCAAAGGTCGCCTGGCTTCCCTTGACCTTGTCCTGACTATCACAGTTTGGCAATGCTCTCATCTGATTGGATAATCATTTCATTTTCTTTTTTTTCACCAACGAAGGCAAACTCAGCCTGGCTTTCCTCCCCGGGATGCAGACATGAGTGCAAACTGTACTGCAATACCATGTTTTCATAATAATATATAATATTTAGAGAGGCGCTGTTTCACTCATTGTAAAATACTCAATGAGAAATACAGAAGAGAGACGGCAGAAACAGTAGACAGGAAGTACGAAACTGTCAACGTGTTTTATTAAAATGGCAACTATAGTGTACATGAAAAACATGAAAGCCTGGCTTCTCTTGGCCTCAGGGAGAAAACACCACTGTGTGGAAGGTGACCCGTCACCAGTGAGATAAATCAGACACAAGGTGTAAAAAACTGACAAAGCAGCATGAAGGAGGACAGAAGTAACTAAAGGAGGAGGAAAGTAAAAGTCTTCCACTTTATGGATCTTTTCCCTTAAAAGTACTGAAACTAAAGTGCAGCAGTTGTTTTTTAAACCAGCTGCATTCCCTGGACGTCCCTGAGCAACCACATGCTGACGGTGGGAGTGAGCGTGAGGATCCACAGAGCAGGTTGAAATGAATCTTCTGCTCTCTCATTCACCAGCTTGAATGTAATGATAGTCTTCTTTGTCTTTGACCTGCAGAAAGTTAAGTCAACCTAACAGTTTGCTTTGCATATTAGAGGAGCATAAATATCAAAGACGTATTATCCTTTACTTTGGACTGGACTACAGAACATCTAAACAGAATTCAAACTACGTTCATTCATCTGAATTTGTGACCAAAAAGGTTTGAGGTGACACCAACTGGGGCCCCTTTAGATACTGAAATGTATCTGTTGCATGATCTTCTCTGGGGAAATATTATTTCTAAAGGAAACCTAATATATTTATCTTTCAAGCACTGATGAGAATCAACAGTAGTAACTCATCAATTTATCTAATCAGCAGTTTTTAATAGAATTCAGTCTGTGGGGAGTGTTGGCACGAAGCTGGTCTGAACACGGATCTAAGCGTGTTCAATTATGTCCTCATAAACAGTGTCGAGGAGTAACAACAGTACTTTGAAGAAAATAAATGTTATTGCAGTCAGTTAACAGTCACTGAGAAAAAAATATGCATTAACATTACAGTTACCATTTAAAATGTTGGTGATGACAAAGGAGTTACATCTGAATGTACAGCGTATCAATATCACATTCATTGTGCTGCTGTGCATCTATTCACTGAGCAACAGTCTTCTGCCTTCATCAGGCTCCAATCATTTGGCAGCATGAGTGAAAATTCTGAGCCCTGGTTTTGATTGGTTCTCTTGTTTGAATTTGCACCGCCTTTCATCTGCCAATCAAATCCATGTGCATTGCTCTAAGCAACCACACCACCGTAGTTGGCCATGTCATTGGATAAGACGAATATATATTTACAAATATAGCCGCAAGCGGCGATGATCGTGGTCGAGGCAAAGTGTCAAGCTGACAAGACAAGAGGCACATGAAAGAAAACCACATGCACATTGTTGAAAAGTTGTACTCGTCCCTCTGCAGATTTAAACCGTGAACCGTCAGACCCCCCAGAGAAGGTGACTTACAGATCGGTCAGTGGGGAGACGTGCATCTGAGGGAATGAGATTACCAAAACGGGTAGTTTTGTTGGTTTACATTTAAAATGCTTCAAAATATTGGTGACAAAAGTTTAATTAAATGTTTGAGGAAATAGAAACTGTTGTGCAAGATAATGAATATGACTGTGGACTCACTGTTTGACCAAACAGGACCCCTCTGAAAACATGTGACATCTGGTGTCCAAAGAATGTCGCAGTCAACTTTGGTAGCATTTGAAAAGACTGAATATAAAGGTGCAAGTAGCCTCCAGGTAGATCAAGTGACACCATTGCAGAAGTGCCATAAAATATCAAGATGGAAACGGACAATGTGCTGAATTTGATGCTTTGAAACAGCCGTTCACAAACCAACGGGGAACATCACTGTTGGTTGGCACTTGACTGCATCACAGTGGTTTTAAAGGGGATGAAAGGAGCTAATTTGATTGACCAAGACTGCAGTCAGCTGAGAAAGCTAATTATCTACTACATCATCATTTGCACTGCACCTACTGATGAAAATAGAGCCCGGAGTTTGTTTCTCAGGTCCATCTGGAATCTGGTTCACATTGCAATGCTGAAATTATACAAGTATTTGATTGACACAAATTCTTTGTAATAAGATGACTTGCATTCACACTGGTATCTGTAGTAGCAGAAATTGATACTTTGAAGGTCACAAAATCATGTTTAATGAGACCATTTATAAAAGAAGACTTACTTTTACTTGAATATTTAAAAAGAAAATCAGTGTCATATTAATGTGATATTTCACACTCCTGTCTGGCCCATAAGATACAGTGCAAAGTAATTAGATTATCCACAGAGGGTGTACAGATTATATGGAAACGTATCCTCATGAGGCAATTTAAAAAAACTCATCCATGACGGTTTCTTATGAACCCGACTTTCTACAGACACTTGAATGTAACAGCAGAGTTGCTTTCCGTTGGTCCAAAAAGCTGCTTTTGCATGCTGCCACAATATTTACCAAACTAGAGGTCTAGTTTATGTGCAACATGCAAAATGTGAGGAACTACTGTATGCGTCTGAAATGTGCTCGTGACCCTAAGTAACCTCATTAAATATGTACTTTGGTGATGGTTTGTCTGTGAGAGAACTACAGCACACATCCAGTCTTCCAGGCCTCACAAATGAATGAAATCTGAACACATGCATGCATCAAGAGAGAAAGAGCCTCTGCTTTTCACTTGAAGCATTTGCAATATGTCTGTGGCTTTTAATGAGGCTAGAGATTACTTGTGCTGCTTGATTTTTTTTTTAAAATGTATTTATTTATTTTGGTACATGTGCATCATTTCCATCTTTAGTAAACACACTCTGTTAAGGTGAACAGCCTTGTTGTATATAAGTTATAAACTCTTTCTCATTAGTCTAATATGATATAGATCATATGATCATTGTATTACGACGCTCTGCTTTACTCTGATAGAATGTTAAGGCTCATCATCCTGGTATTTTCATTAAGAAACCTCGCCAAGAAACCAGTAGAAGAAAGGAGAGAGTTGTCAAAATATTGGCTTTATAAATGCTCGCAGACCGTTATTTCCAGTGGAAAGAGGAGCAGCAACATCTTTTTTTTTTAAGACATATCATTTTAAACTAGTATGGTCAACACGTTTAGTCTCAAAGTCTCTGAAAGTATCACAATGTGAGACACAGATCAAATACGTTGTCTCCAGAGCTATTTTGCAAATCACCACGAGCTCCTAAACCAGCACATAAGATCTGGTTTATCACTGCAACAACTTGATGAGACTGCTGGAAGAAAAAAAAATCAAGAAATACCTCGAGGTATTATCAGTTTAGATCACCTTGGAGGACAAGGTGAGTTTGCTCGAGGAAATCACGAACAGCAGCACAAGCCGGATGCAATCAAATCCCAATCCATGTTAATTAGCATTAGCTCAGTGAGCGTCTCGCCTCATCAGGGATGATTTTTTATTTATTTTTTTTGATTTTATACACTTTATTAATCCCCGAGGGGAAATGTCTTCACTACAGCAGGGGGGCTCACAGGGGGGAGATGCTGCAGCAGGCTGCCACTAGCGCGGCGCCAGGTAACCTGACCTGAGGTGCATGTTGTTGGATGATGGGAGGAAGCCGGAGAACCCGGAGAGAACCCACGCAAGCACAGGGAGAACATGCAAACTCTGCACAGAAAGGCCCAGGACCGATTCGAACCCGGAACCTTTTTTTTGCTGTGAGGTGACAGTGCTAACCACTGCACCACCGTGCCGCCCTAGATGGACAGAGGCGGGCTGAGCCGAAGCACTGGTGCACATCGAAGTGATACTGAGCCTAGCATGTTGTGGCAAAGCATCTGGGAGGATGGCAGAAGGCCAGTCCGTCTCTCTCTCTTTCCATTCACATTTGAAGCTGACTCATGTTTTTATGCAGATGTT
The DNA here is from genome assembly GCF_029030835.1 of Brachyistius frenatus. Classification (NCBI taxonomy): domain Eukaryota; kingdom Metazoa; phylum Chordata; class Actinopteri; family Embiotocidae; genus Brachyistius; species Brachyistius frenatus. The sequence goes on from NW_027210942.1 coordinate 89,656, forward strand.
GGCACATTAAGAAAACATAAGTGGGGTCAACAGGCACAAGTAGGAGACCAAATCTGTCCCATTTCTACGCTCGCGCCACGTTCGAGGTGCCAAGGGAGCTCTCTGCAATGAGACACGCTTCCTCAGAACGAACCGACCGCGCAGCTTGTTGGCTGAAGCCTCCTGTGCACCGTGAATGCCAGGCATGCGGGGATTTGTGACAGCTGTGGGCACAGAGTAGAGACATTCGGTCAGTCTTGGCAACTGGAAAGGAGGAACAGGTGGGGCAGGGCTCATCCGATTGAGTCTTGCATGCGTGAGGGGGTTGAGTCGACCAAAGCCTCATATTATCATCATAATGCAGAAATCCAGAACATGACCCCTATCAGCATGTTATCTCCATGTCGATGCCTGAAAAGAGTAAAAAACACTCAACAGGACACATGACATGCATCAGTTGTTGACCTCAAAGGGCTCATTTGGAATTACTTAACTGGAAGAGCTGAAAAGATAACTGCTACAGCTAAATTTGAGAGCCCGGGAGTGGCCACAGAGAGGAAAAATATAGAAATCGTGCGCACAAAATACTAAATTGTGGCCATGAGATAGCATTTCGTTTTAATCAATTAGTGCGCACGAGATAAGATTATACTGTATATACAGACAGCACAACACAACAGGCTTTCTCCTCTCAGCATTTCTCCTCTTCAGCATGAAGTTCACTGCACCTGCTTCAACTAGATAGATAGATAGATAGATAGATAGATAGATAGATAGATAGATAGATAGATAGATAGATAGATAGATAGATAGATAGATAGATAGATAGATAGATAGATAGATAGATAGATAGATAGATAGATAGATAGATAGATAGATAGATAGATAGATAGATAGATAGATAGATAGATAGATAGATAGATAGATAGATAGATAGATAGATAGATAGATAATAGATAGATAGATAGGTAGATAGATAGATAGATAATAGATAGATAGATAGATAGATAGATAGATAGATAGATAGATAGATAGATAGATAGATAGATAGATAGATAGATAGATAGATAGATAGATAGATAGATAGATAGATAGATAGATAGATAGATAGATAGATAGATAGATAGATAGATAGATAGATAGATAGATAGATAGATAGATAGATAGATAGATAGATAGATAGATAGATAGATAGATAGATAGATAGATAGATAGATAGATAGATAGATAGATAGATAGATAGATAGATAGATAGATAGATAGATAGATAGATAGATAGATAGATAGATAGATAGATAGATAGATAGATAGATAGATAGATAGATAGATAGATAGATAGATAGATAGATAGATAGATAGATAGATAGATAGATAGATAGATAGATAGATAGATAGATAGATAGATAATAGATATACTATTTATCTCACGACTACTATTTACCTCATGACTACTATTTATCTCATGACTACAATTTATCTCACGACTACTATTTATCTCACGACTACTATTTATCTCATGACTACTATTTATCTCATGACTACTATTTATCTCATGACTACTATTTATATCATGACTACAATTTATCTCACGACTACTATTTATCTCACGACTACTATTTATCTCATGACTACTATTTACCTCATGACTACTATTTATCTCATGACTACTATTTATCTCATGACTACTATTTATCTCATGACTACTATTTACCTCATGACTACTATTTATCTCATGACTACTATTTATCTCATGACTACTATTTATCTCATGACTACTATTTACCTCATGACTACAATTTATCTCACGACTACTATTTATCTCATGACTACTATTTACCTCATGACTACTATTTATCTCATGACTACTATTTATCTCATGACTACTATGAATCTCACGACTACTATTTATCTCATGACTACTATTTATCTCATGACTACTATTTATCTCATGACTACTATTTATCTCACGACTACTATTTATCTCATGACTACTATTTATCTCATGACTACTATGAATCTCACGACTACTATTTATCTCATGACTACTATTTATATCATGACTACTATTTACCTCATGACTACTATTAATCACATGACCACTATTTATCTCATGACTACTATTAATCTCATGACCACTATTTACCTCATGACTACTATTAATCTCATGACCACTATTTATCTCATGACTACTATTAATCTCATGACTACTATTTATATCATGACTACTATTTATCTCATGACTACTATTTATCGCATAACTACTATTAATCTCATGACTACTATTTACCCCATGACTACAATTAATCTCACGACTATTATTTATCTCATGACTACTATTTATATCATGACCACTATTTATCTCATGACTACTATTTATCGCATAACTACTATTAATCTCATGACTACTATTTACCTCATGACTACTATTAATCTCATGACCACTATTTATCTCATGACTACTATTTATCTCATGACTACTATTTATATCATGACCACTATTTATCTCATGACTACTATTTATCTCATGACTACTATTTATCTCATGACTACTACTAATCTCATGACTACTATTTACCTCATGACTACTATTAATCTCATGACCACTATTTATCTCATGACTACTATTTATATCATGACTACTATTTATCTCATGACTACTATTAATCTCATGACTAGTATTTATATCATGACTACTATTTATCTCATGACTACTATTAATCTCATGACTATTATTTATCTCATGACTACTATTTATATCATGACCACTATTTATCTCATGACTACTATTAATCTCATGACTACTATTAATCTCATGACTACTATTTATATCATGACTACTATTTATCTCATGACTACTATTAATCTCATGACTAGTATTTATCTCAATTAATCTCACGACTACTATTTATCTCATGACTACTATTTATATCATGACCACTATTTATCTCATGACTACTATTAATCTCATGACTACTATTTATATCATGACTACTATTTATCTCATGACTACTATTAATCTCATGACTAGTATTTATCTCATGACTACTATGAATCTCACGACTACTATTTATCTCATGACTACTATTTATATCATGACCACTATTTATATCATGACTACTATTTATCTCATGACTACTATTAATCTCATGACTAGTATTTATATCATGACTACTATTTATCTCATGACTACTATTTATCTCATGACTACGATTTATCTCATGACTACAATTAATCTCACGACTACTATTTATCTCATGACTACTATTTATATCATGACTACTATTTATCTCATGACTACTATTAATCTCATGACCACTATTTATCTCATGACTACTATTATACTCATGACCACTATTGACCTCATGACTACTATTAATCTCACGACTACTATTAATCTCATGACTACTATTTATATCATGACCACTATTTATCTCATGACTACTATTTATCTCATGACTACTACTAATCTCATGACTACTATTTACCTCATGACTACTATTAATCTCACGACTACTATTTATCTCATGACTACTATTTATCTCATGACTACTATTAATCTCATGACTACTATTTATCTCATGACTACTATTTATATCATGACTACTATTTATCTCATGACTACTATTAATCTCATGACCACTATTTATCTCATGACTACTATTAATCTCATGACCACTATTGACCTCATGACTACTATTAATCTCACGACTACTATTAATCTCATGACTACTATTTATATCATGACCACTATTTATCTCATGACTACTATTTATCTCATGACTACTACTAATCTCATGACTACTATTTACCTCATGACTACTATTAATCTCACGACTACTATTTATCTCATGACTACTATTTATCTCATGACTACTATTTATATCATGACTACTATTTATCTCATGACCACTATTTATCTCATGACTACTATTAATCTCATGACCACTATTTATCTCATGACTACTATTAATCTCATGACCACTATTGACCTCATGACTACTATTTTTTCTCTCTCTCTATGACCACTCCCATTCCCATACTAAATAACTCCATCATGAAAAAATTAGGAAACATATTTTCTGTTTTCACCAGTAAAAATGTATAAAAGAATGTTGTAAGACATGATTATTACCACCTAAGCATGAAACTAGCTTTGTCTGTCAGACGTGTGCTAATTTCACGATGTATTTGTATTCAAACTGGCTGCACATCTGACTAATTCTGACCTTGAGTGGTGCATCAAAAGTATTTAATTAATCCATTTCCATTTCACTAAATACTCGTGATATCAGGTTTCATCATCAGAAAGGTTGAGAAACAATTAAGCTCATCGTCTTTTGCTGCAATTAAGCACTTGACTCAAACACAAAAAGGAAAATTAGATTTGTTATTAACATACAAAAATTCTGTGTACTATTAAAATTAATAAATGATGGTGTCTATAACAATAGTTTAACTAAAATGTTTGGTCCTTTGCTTGAAAAGCTTATAATGACTATCAGATGTAAGACCCTTGTACCCCTCAGCTTTACAGTACTACAGTATGAGCCTCCAATAGAAAACATGTATCAGTAAGATTGATGATTTTTATTCAAAGGTTAAATCCTACGTACACATTTTTTGACAGTCAGAAGGCCCACACAATTTACTTCAATATAAATAACAAGAGAAATGGAGCACAGTGTTATTTCATGCAGAGCCCTTAAGTTGTGCTCAGGTTGCCTGATTGGCATTATCTGTTTCAGTCATGCTTCACCATCACTGAATTATTCACAGCTATGTGACTATAAGCTGAGCAATGTTCAGTCATATTCATATTGTACACAGCAGCTATATAACAGTCCCTGTTGGTCTGACAACATGCTTTGTACTGGTAACCTTAAGCTTTCTGGCTGAACTAATTCTTTGAACGGGAAAAGGTCTCAGAAGTTCAAACTCATGTTGTGAATGTGCTCTTTGGAAGGGAACACAAAAAGTTCAAAGAAGAAAAAAGAAAGATGTCTTTTTTCAGAAGGCTGCCTCTTGATTAGCCTGTTGTTCAGCTGTTGGAGATGATCAGGTGCCTGTAATCATCCTGAGTCCACTGAAGGGAGGTTTGTGTGCTGCAGGTTTCACCCTGAAGGAGGCTGTTAGTGTCACTACATTATAACCCAGTGTTTGTTTTAACATGTACAAGCACCTTGTTTTTACTATTTCTACATGAAACAGACATCTGAATAAAGGCTTTTTTTTTTTTTTTTTTTAGAGTATTTGCACTTTTTTTCTTTTTTAACTAATTATTTTTTCCTGCTCTCGTCATTTTGAGCATGATAAGGTGTTATGATGGTTTGTTCTTCAGCCAGTGATTTGATACTCATTCCACTTATGATGTGCAGGTCGAGGCTTTTTAAAACATCAGCTGCAGTCTGTGTCCACACATTGTATAGCTGCATCTACAGCCTATCACAGTGTAAGACATCATGTTTTCTAATTTCAGTTCGTGAGCCAGCGTCAGCGACAGGTAGGTAGGTAGGTAGGTATGTACTTTATTAATCCCCGAGGGGAAATTTTTTAACAGCAGAGAGAGTGTTTCATTATTTAGTTTTTGGGCTGTATGCACAAACATTAATATGCATTGATGACATCGGTTGCAGGTCATATATTATATCTCAGCCTAATAGCGTCTGAGTGCAGGCTACTAAATAAACTGAGCTATCTTTAGTGTTGAATGGCAGCCAGACAAACAAGTAACCCTTCATTAAATACACAGACTGTCTCTTTCTCCCACTTAATCAAACACATATGATGCATCCTTTACAGTTTAATGCTCAACTTGAACCAAACAGGACTCGCCATCGCTGTCTTTTTCAGCCTAGTGTTTGGCTGCACTGTGTAGAGAAAAGAATGAGGTCCACCACTCCAGGATTTAACCTATTTCAAAGTGCTTTAAGCATATGACCATCTGAGTTGAAAGTGCACTCATTGGATGTGACTGGAACTCGTGGAAGTATCGGGTCAGAGATGAACACAGAAACATGGCACAGAGGTTTTTTTTTTTTTTTTCGCTTATTCTGACGACATTAGCTGAGATGGCCCTTCGATTCAGCCCAGGACTGTGATTAACAGTCTTGGCGTGCGTGTTGATTGGAGACATAAACAGGTTGTAGGACAGGGGATGTAGGGAAAGCCCATGGTTCTGCTGTAGGTTGTGCAACACCTGAACTCAATCTTGTATGCAGGCTGTGATCAGACCCATTTCCTCCTACTTCCTGCTCCTCCTCAGTCAGCTCCACCTTCACAATTGCTCTTCACGACAGCAGGTCAGTTTGTCATGTCTGCATCAAAGTGTGTAAAGGTCCTTTGGTGTAATGAATTCAAACTTGAAATGCTTTTTGGAAATCATGGACACTGCGTCCTCCGGGTTAAAGATGAGATGTCATCCAACTCGTTTTCAGCACATCGTCTAAAAGCCAGCATCTGTGATGCTACAGGGATGCATTAGTGCACATGGCATGGGTAGCTTGAACATCTGGAAGGAAGCATTAATGCTGAATGATATATTCAGGTTTTGGAGCAACATATGCTGCCATCCAGACAACGTCTCTTTCAGGGAAGGTCTTGTTTATTTCAGCAGAACAACGTCCAACCACATTCTGCACGTATTCCAACAGCATGGTTCTCTAGTAGAAGAGTCCGCTGATAAACTGGCCTCCTGCAGTCCAGACCTGTCAATCATTGAAAACATCTGGAGCATCAGGACATGAACAATACAACAAAGGAGACCCTGAACTGTTGAGCAGCTGAAATCCTGTATCAGGCTAGAATGGGACCACATCTCACTTTCAAAACTCCAGAAACTGGTCTCCTCAGTTCCCAAACGTTTACAGAGTGTTGTTAAAAGAAGTGATGCAACAGAGCAGTAAACATGAACCTGTCCCAACTTTTTATAAATATGTTGCTGGCATCAAATTCAAAATGAGCATATACATTTAGGGCGGCACGGTGGTGCAGTGGTTAGCACTGTCACCTCACATCAAAAAGGTTCCGGGTTTGAATCCGGTCCTGGGCCTTTCTGTGCGGAGTTTGCATGTTCTCCCTGTGCTTGCGTGGGTTCTCTCCGGGTTCTCCGGCTTCCTCCCATCATCCAAAAACATGCACCTCAGGTCAGGTTACCTGGCGCCGCGCTAGTGGCAGCCTGCTGCAGCATCTCCCCCCTGAGAGCCCCCCTGCTGTAGTGAAGAGATTTCCCCTCGGGGATTAATAAAGTGTATCAAATCAAAAAATTTTCCCAAAAAACATTTCTCAGTTTTAACATTTGATATGTTGCTTTTTTCATTAATTGTGTTTACATAGTTTGTAAATCATCTCAATCTGTTTTTATTTCCATTTCACACTGTCACAACTTTTTCAGAAACTGGGTTGTAACAATGAGACTGACAGATGCTATTTTGACCGCAGACTCTTGGTGCTAACGAGGAAAAGAATAGTTAACATGTGACGGCATTACGCAAACAGATTGGACAAGATGCAGCGATGACAGATGTGCAAAATTTGCCTAGCCTGAATGACTTAAATTATGAGCAGATTAGCAGGGGTCATTCAATCTGTCAGTTCAGGGATATATGTGCTAGTGTGTGTGTGTGTGTGTGTGTGTGTGTGTGTGTGTGTGTGTGTGTGTGTGTGTGTGTGTGTGTGTGTGTGTGTGTGTGTGTGTGTGTGTGTGTGCGTGCGTGCGTGCGTGAGAGAGAGAGAGAGAGAGAGAGAGAGAGAGGCCGGGTGGCTGCATAACTGACATTTTATCAGTGGCACTAAATTTTGAACACATACCAGCCTGTGTAGGACTGCTGTTGTTTTGACACCTTTATAAATTGAAGCCACTGGACTGCAGCCACATTCATCCTCAACAGACCTGAAAGGAACTTTGCTGGCATGAGGCCCCCTTTGCTTTAACTTTATTCAATAGAAGACGAGGGAAAATCCTCACTCTGCCAATCGATTTCCTTTCACCTTCATGCCAACCTCCACTTCATTCACACCCGTCTGCTGCAAACGTTCATTCACACCAGCATCATTTCTCCACGCCGTCTGACTTTCACATGCGTTCCTTCCCTCCTCTCCTGTGCACACATTTCTCAGTCCTCAAGACTGTTTTCGCCACTATTAATTTTTGATTGTACTGTACCCACCTGCCTTCATCTCCCAGAGACCCTGGGTCACAGAGCCTCGGAAATGCAGCTTGTAAAGAGCCGTCCAACCCTCCACTCTGTGGCTCAGAGTCCACGTGTGGCTCACTCATGCCTGCTGTCAGCTCCCATTACCTAATTGGAATTGAGATGCATCTGGCCTGTGTGTTTTTTGTCTGCGCTGCACTCCTGGTAGAGATACCCTGCACGCCTCCCCCCCGCTCTCCTTCACCGTGACTCTTATTCATGCCGTCCGGCCGAGAGAGGCTCTCTTTCTCCTTATGTGTGGTCAAACGTTTTCATGACTGAAAAAAAGATCGATGGCACCGAGCAGATCACAGACAGGAGGAGCAGGAAGCCGTGGTTCTCTACAGTTAATAAGAGCACTGTTTAATTCATGAGATCTGTCATGCTACAGTGGCTTCATCTTCGCTGTTGGTTAAAAAAAAATTACAGGAGCTTCTGTACTTCAAACTCTTTAATCTTTCGGGCTCAGTGACCTTGCGTCTCCAGCTGAGATCCATAACGACACCCGTGCTGCCACGTTTACGTCCTCACGGCGTTGAGCATCACAAAGCTGGATGTGTATCATCAGGCATGAAAACGCTGGAATCACATTATTGATAGTGATTTTCTTCTCAGCATACCCCAGGCACAATGATCCCTGCTTCCATGGGAGGAAATGTAAGTAGCCTGTCACATGAAATGGATTATAGCTCATTAATATCCATTAACTATGAGGAGAATGTGCTGGCAAATGACCTAAATTTGAAAGTGTTTGAGAACAGCTTTTGTATGAAAACGAGAGCACCGAAACAAAAGCAGTAATTGTAAGAGATAACTGTTCAGCTTCTACCTCAAGTATACTGATGTCTTTTCACTCCAGTGCAAATGCCAATGCTTGTGAAAAAGTTTCACTAACAGCTAAAAGTAAAATATTTGTTGATTTCAGGGCCTTGAAACTTTACAAATGATGCTTTTTTTGTTAGGCAGTTAGATTTGTCCATCTCTCTAGTATCCTGGTTTTGGCTATTTCTCTAAACAATACGGAGCCTTAACTGTGACAGTGAAACAGTGAAACACAGAAACCTTTAGTGAGATTTACAGCCTCACCTTGAATCCGGAAAATCCTGAGAGTGATATGCTAAAGGAGCAGATATCTGACATCCATTTTCACAGAGAACAAACATGAAGCTCCTCTGTGATGAGACTGAAAGACCAACACCATTTATCAGACACACAAGCCTGATTGGCTCTTAGAAAAGCTTCCCAGTTCAAAGTACCAGTGGTGCAATTTTTGGACTAATTTGTAGAGACAATGAACATTAAAGCTGGACTATATAGGACACTGACGCACATCACAGTACCATAGCAGGACCAAACAGTTCGAAAAGACCATTTTTAGGAAGTTGTGATGAAATGTTTACTTGCTTCTTCACTAACAGAGTATAAAAAGTCGCTGCTGAATTAAAGCAAATCTCCTCCTGACGTTGCACAAAGGAAAAGAACCCCGGTGGAGCAATTAGTCAATATGTCCGGATGAAACTAGGTCTGATTAGACACAGAGGGAACTGACAGCATCAGCAGTAATAACTCAACAATTACCTTGAAAATAAAATTGATCTTAATATCACAGCTCATTCCTGTCAGATGTCAACGTATTGATTAATATGATGACATATACATTATTGTGTTGCTTAATTTCAAAATGATAGATTTGTTATAAACTACAGCCAGTGAAATGGATGATTTTATTCCCATTTGCAGTACTAGGAAACAAGTGAAGTTTGGAGGAAAGTGGTTTTAATTACTTTGTTCTTATTCAGTAAAAGGGGGAGCATTTGACAATTTATTTTTCAGCCCACATGCCTTATTCTGTGCAGTTCAAATGATTAGGTTCTTCATTAAAAGATGAACAATTTTCCATGTTTGATCCACTAACATCCCAACCTCTGTGTGTATTTGTTTTACACAGCTGTAATTTAACCATTTTAAATATTTCTTCAAACGAGCTCCTATAACGGCAATATTTTAATGCTTTTTTTTACACAAGTGTATTTTATTCAATGTTTTAGTTTATTACAATCTGTCCTTCACGTTATCCTCCTTTTTCTGAAAGCTAAATGGTCATTTATTAGCCAAACTTGTCCGTGTTTGGAAGGTAACTTTAGAAATATAATAGGTTACAGATGAATAGTTACCCTGTTAAAAATGTTGTAAGTTATGTTTCTATTTCATCTGCTTCATCAAAGACATGTAACTCATTACATTTGATTACTTTTAATTACTTATAAATGTTTTAAACTGGGCATTAAAGCTGAGCAGTTCTAAAAACTAAATGTAAACTCTTATGTGTAAACCTCCCAACAGAACTCTGATTACCGTTAAACTTTTATTAAAAGCTATTTTGAAGCACAACCACCAAAACAAATCACAAGTACGTAGATCCTGACTGACTGCAGTAGAAAATGTTCACATAACCTCAAACCAAGTGTACTTTCAGGCCGACTAAATGCTGAGTGATGATTGACCTATTAACAGGGCTAGGTGCTGTTCACAGGTTTTTCACAATGGTTCCTGAATGCCTCGTTTTAAATATCACCTATCTGAGGACATGGTCAATCGCCTTGGCATGGCCGCTTTGAGCAATGTCACTGCAAATGAGGCTTGTCTTAATGATCTCTAGAGTACAAAGAAAGGTTGGATGAATTTTGTTTAAGCCTTTGCCAGCTACATGAAACGGGATTAAAAAAAAAAAAAATCACCCACCCATCCATTCACCCATCCGTCCATCTGTCCATCCATCCATCCATCCATGAGGTTGGGTTGTGGTGGCAGCAGGTTGAGAAAGTCACGTCTCTGTACCCAGCAGTGTCTTCCAGATCCTGTTGAGGGATTGTGAGGTGCTCTCAGGCCTGATGACATCGACAGTATAATTCCACCAGTGTGTTCAGGGTCTCCTACCAGTTGGACATGTCTGAAAAACCTCCGATGGGAGGAATTTTAATCAGATGCCAGAACCATCTCAACTGGCGTCTGTCTTTTTCAACTCTACCAATGCTACCAAAATAGTAGCCCAGAACAAATACATTGGGGTTAACAAAAGTAACCCCAATTATGAGATCTTTTCTCATAGTTATGAGCTAAGAAGTCATAATTCTTACTGTATGAGAGAAGTCAAATTAGCAAACTACCAGGAGCCATACAAAATTTAAGTACTGTTTTAAGAAGGCAAATATTAAATGAAAACAAATTAAATATGTTGCCAGTGAGCATTTTACTCAATTAGTTGTAAACTTTACTTTCACAATTTTAAGGAGACATAGTTGAATGAAAGACTCTATTAATACGTCATTGCATTGTAGGAAATGAAGCATTTGAGCCACATTAAGGACTAAAAATCAAGAAGTCCTCCTTTGCTGCTTCAATTTTTCGTTCTGCAGTACAGTATTAAACTGTTGGAGTACCCCTTTAACATCAGACCAAAGACTCCTCTATCAGGAAGGGCAGTCTAATATCAACATTCTACTATAAGTTAAGCATTGGTATAAACAGGAAATGCTCCATAAGAGCACATTTAAGCCTAATATATCCACAAATTCATGCCTTCTTTCTTCATGTTCTTTGTTTTAAAGTTCTCTGTGAGGAAGTTAAACTCCAGCAGCACATTTTAAACCGTGCAGGTTATTTTTGGACTCTCTCCACCTCTGGTTTCTGTCAGAGAAATCCATTTATCCAGAGGACAGCCTTCAGTTTCCATTTTCTCACCGGTTATCAGTGTAAAGTGGACTGCTGGAGTCCATGAAGAGCAGGGGCAGCACATCATTACCTGATGCCTGACTCTGGCAAGATTTACACAACCTTGACTTTTCCTGTTTTGCTGCATTTTAAGTGAAGTGAAAGAAACAGCGGCACTTTGCTTCAAACAGACATTTGATTAATGTAGACTGTGTATTGGGAACACTCACAGCATGCTCCCTAAAATGGAAAGTAAAAAATTAATTACTTCCAATCTGTCCATACAACACTTGTCACTGTCCTCAACAGGTTACCATGGTAATGTGTTCTCATGGTGTGTTAAAACTATGGTGAGTGAAGGAGGTAGCGTTAGTGATGAAGAGTTTACATTATCACAGTATTTTTCCTTTATGTGTGTGTTCCTGACTCATCGGCATCACGTGACCGCGGTGCAGTCTTGCAATAAGATGTCTTTAAAAATTAAACCTGCATAATGACTTGAACACCTCTCGTTCCCTGAACATACAGCTGTGCTCACTCTGCCTCTGCCGTTTGACATGTCTTTGCGCAAGAGGCTAAATGCGTGTCCGCCTGGATGATCTCACGTAAGCTCACCGAGGGGGCTTCACCCGCCTCCTCCTTGATGACCACCTCCCACGGTGCCATCTGGCACCGTGTTTCAGACGACAGAGGCCTGGTCTCGCTTGTTTGAGTGTGTGTGAGTGCGTGACTCTGCCTGTCTGTGCACTGAACCGAGTCACAGCTCCCCACTATTGTACAGGTAAACACTGCTCGGTTGTGATTTATTGATCTCACCTTTTATCTCACGGTGAAACCTGGATGCTCCAGTGATCCAGTGCACATTTTTCACCACCCTCTATTTATTCATTTTTTCATTTATTTTGACAGGTAAACAAACTCAATAAAACCTCCACGCCCATGGACACAGTGTTCCTGTTTGTTTGCTAATCAAATCACACACACACAGATGTGTGTCACTGAATCTTTTATAGGCCTATGAATATTCACTGATGATTGCCAAGGATCACTCCTTGATGATAAATTAGAAAAACTTCCAACTATGTGTGCATTGCAATAAACATTTCAAGCCCTGATGTGTTTTGGTTTGTGGGTTTGGTTTCCATCCAGCGTGAAATTAACATTCAAACAATACAGTCATGGTTGTTGTGTTGAGCTCCACGGCTTCCCAGTTTGCAGGTCTAATTATAGTCTTTACAGGCAGTTTCTTCCTTGACGATCAAGGTTTTGCCTCGGGGGTGATCATAGTACATATAGTGCTAAAAACAGTATACGCTACTGTATGACAGCACAGCAGCATCCTGCTTGATGTTACTGTGACAGATTTGCAAAGCATGACAAATGATTACTTGAGACATGTTGTGTCCCCACGAGAAGAACTGTCCTGTTTCTTTGATAGAAATGTATCCTACAGTTTCTGTTTATTTTTCCTGGTCTAATTCCCCGAAGCTAGACATTATGAGCCTGAGTGGGAATTACTGGAGAAGACTGGAGAAAAACTATTATTAACCCAAAGAAATCCAAGAGTCCCTTCCATGCTGCAGATTATTTTTCAGTTTTTTACTTTGGGGGATAGGGGGCACGGGGCAAGATGCTGCCATGGAGAATTTTGTGTGACAGAAGCTTTCAGTTTGCCTGTCTATCACTTTGTAAGATGTGAGACATGAGGGATATAAATACACTGCCCAGATACCCTTGTCTCCATCCTTCGCCAACCCTCTCTCACGTGGTCCCTCTGATTGCACACGGCTGCCTCCCATGGCTCCTCATGGAGACTGGAGGTTCGCCTGAGTGCTGGGAGTGCTTCACCCTCCGTGACTCTGATAAGGACCTCAAAATAGCAAAAGCCCCTATCATTTCTCAAATTGGCCGACCACTACAGTGTAATGATCAAAACCACTGACGGGACAGACGCAGCGCTTTTATTGCATTACACTTAGTTGTCTTCTTTTCTGTCTTCATGTCTGCCAGGAGACGTGCGGACAGACAACATGATGAATCAGTGAAACGGCAGATTAATCTGATTGATTACAGGAATTCTACATTTCAGGAGACATGACCTTGCAGCACAGTTGTTCATTTCAGTTTCTGCATCCATGTCTAGTGTGCTGGTCAAACGAATGTCTTGGTAGTGTAGACAGACAAGCTGAGCTGCACACGCTGATGCAGTGACCCAGATCAGACACATGGGGCCAGAGGGGAAAGGACTGCATGCACAAAGTACCTCTTCTGTGACTATATGTATGTGAATACATGTCGTCTGTTGTATGTTTGTTTGTAGGGACAAAAATGTAGGGTCCACAGAGGAAGAGTCTGCTTTTTGAGACTTAAAACTTGGTTTTAAATTTAGCTTTAGAATTAGGTCAGGGTTAGGGCAAGGGTTAGGTTTATAGTTGGGGGGGTTTGGTGCTATGTGTATACAGTATATCTATCTATCTAGCGCAACCCGGTATAACAGCAAAGCGTGAAATAGACACACCGGTCCACTACAGCAAAACGTGAGATAGTCACGCTTTGGCCTGTCTAGGTGTCAAAGTTACACATTTTCTTGTAGTGGGTGAAAATGAAACCTACTTCATGCTTACAGCCCTGTGATTTACAGGGAAATGAAAGTTATTGCAAAAACACATGGTTGAGGTTAGGAAACAAAAAACAACTCAACAAAAACACAGATTCACATGATCTGTGTTTTTGTCACATGACAAGTTTCACTCTTACAAAACATTCGACATTCAACTTTCACATGTAGACAGCCCAAAGCGTGGCTATTTCACATTTTGCTGTAGTGGACCTACCTTCCTACCTACCTGGACGGACGGACAGACGGATAGACAGACAGATAGAAAACTGTAGAAAATCCAACAATATTTACTTTGTTTCTGGTCAAAGTGTGTAATACTGGTGTGGTTACAGTCTTAACAGCTTTAACAAATGTTTCATGCCTTCTGCTGGCATGTTATCCTGGTCCACAGGGCAGGATGAGAATAATAAAACGTGGTCGCTGAAGCCTTTGTTATCCAGAGCTAAATGCTTCCACTTGTGACTTTTCTTCTGCTGTTTTGAGAGCTGAAACCACTCAAGTGGCTCTTTGTCACATTATCTGCCCTTCGTCAAATTACTTCATAACATCATGACACAGTACAAGGAGGAAAAAGAGACACATTATAATATGTAAAACGATAAATTTTTCAATACACCTTGCAACACAATCCGCAACAAACCACAAGAGTAGCAATAAATTAAATGAAACTGAGATCTGGCAGACACACGTCTGTATAACCGACAACTTGGCTCCCTCGAGCATCAACCTCGAGACAAGGTTTCATTTTTCTCAAAAATATGCTTGCTAAGAGCAAAAAGTCCTTAAGTATTAATGGGTGGTGCATAAATGCCAGTATGCTTTCAGCGCAGGAAGCCAAACATTTAGAAAATGAGTCAGACCTTCACACCGGTCGACTGGCACATTTGTTTGTGTGGGACTATATGAAGTACACACATCATACACTATACCTCTGGGGTTAAAGGAGATGGAGTGAGACTGCATCATGTGAAAGAGCATGTCAGCCTGAGTTAACACATGACTGAATCACTCAGCTGCTGAATCTTTATCAATCAGGGGCTCCCTGGCTGTGTGAGGAGCTGGTTCAGCAGAGTCCACAGGGCTTTGACAGCCGCCATGGCTGCCTGCTCCTTTATTAGCACTGCAATGGCTTCGCAGCAGGACCAATCAATAATAGCTCAACTTTAGAGGCATGTATTACTGCAGGAGGTCGCTCCTCAGCATTTTTCATCAATGCAATGTTGCTTATATCCGTAGAAAAAAAACTTTCCTGCATACATTTATTTTATATTGCTCACTTCAAATAAGTATGCAGCAATGGAGCAAACCGTCTAAGACAGGGGTGTTAAACTCATTTTAGTTCAGGGCCACATACTGCCCACTTTGATCTCAAGTGGGCCAGACCAGTAAAATCATAGCATAATAACGCATACATAACGACAATATTTCTCTTTGTTTAAATCATTGGTGAAGGTTTTTGGACCCTATTTTAAGGTCTTTCTCCAATAAACTAGAAACATAAAGACCAAAAACTCAGACATCAGTCCACTGTTTATCTGCCTGGGCTCTCCTCTGCAGATTCCCTCGCCACAAAGCGAGCAGCGAGCGCTGCTGCCTCCGGAGCAGACGTCGCATTTACGCTGTTTTTGAAGCAATTACTGGATCGATTTAAAAAAAAAAATACAAAACGTTTGTACTCATAAACCTACATATTCTCATAGAAATACAATTTATGTCTTTCTGTGATTTTCACACTTAGCAAAGTCATCCAGCGGGCTGAGCTGGACCCCCTGGCGGGCCGGATGCGACCCGCGGTCCGTATGTTTGACACCCTTGGTCTAAGATGTCAGTTTCTTCTCAATCATCTCTATAAGTGTATAAGTCCGGTTGCTATCCTGAACGTTTGTGTAAAATGTACTTCCATATACAGTAAAACAGCTTCAGTTTAATTCCCCTGCTGGATTTCTTGGATGTGAATGTGGGCTATAGAGCCTGTAAGACAAAACTGCATTCTCAGTGCCAAATGTTCTTCAGATGAAAATCAGCTTTAAGTAAGATTTACTGGCAGGTACTGAAGAGCACCTTCCCTCCACGTGTCTGACCAGATGCTTCATAACATTCCTGCCACACATTGCTGGCAAGTAAGCAAGAATCCAACTGGTATGAGTTCATCTGCCTCCACTGAGACTAGATCGGTGTCATACTGAGTTACAGATGTGTTAGCTGATTCTGTTCCACCGTCATGTTTGCTGCTTCATTGGGTTCCTGTTGGGCAGGACATTTCACCAGCTTCAGCAACACGTCGGTGCAGTTTGTCACTTAGCAGAACAGCAATGGTACTTTATATCAGATGAATCAAGCTGACTCACATTAGGATTTACCCAAATGAAACCAAGTATACTGTGATGAATTGTCATCTGTGTGCCCTGAGGATTTCTGTGATGTTGAGCCTCACCAGCAGCAGGTTAAGCCGGTAGGTCAGTGGCCCAGACTGAAATGTGATATTGGATGGATTACATTGGAACTTTGGACGGACATTTATGGTCCGAAGACAAACCTGTGTGTTTTCATCAGGCTGTGAGCGGACGCATTATCATGTGGGAGAAGCCATCGCATCACAGTTCAGGTGGTTTGCACTGAATGTTTTCTCTCAGACGCCTCAGAAGGTTCCCGTAGACCTCGGTGTTGGCAGTCTGACCCTTGGGGACAAATTCGTGTTGCACAACCTCATGAACGTCAAAGAAAACCCACCTGGCGTCTCCTGACCTGACACGCCTTCTTCGGTCTTGGACAGTTAAGCTCCGCCCCCTCTTGAAATGTGAATGTCACTCAGAACACCCCGCCCACCTCATTGCTTCCTCGCCGTAGATTCCTGAAGCATTTCAAGGGTTTCCATCGGCAGTTTCACGTGTTTGATGAGCTCCCTCTGCTGTGAAATCACACACATACCAGTGGTCAAAGAAACACATGAAACTCAGGTGTTGATCTTGATCCAGTGACATAACTTGGAAAACGTATTCACAAAGGTTAATGCTTCCCCACTGGTACATGTGCATCAATATATTGCACTCCAATCACATGCAACAGGAAGTCGTAGGTTGGACTGACTAAAGTTTTTACAGACATTCACGGTCTCCTTAGAATAAATAAAAAGTTTGGTGATCTCATAATGTTTTAATTAGGCATCAACTTCATATTAAGCAGCAATATTTAACCAGCAGTGTGAAGATCAGGAGCAGAGGACAAAGTGTTCCTGATTTGAATTAGTAAACACAAAGATCTTTACTGAAATAACATATACTACTGAGGTAAAGGCTACAACAATTTGACTTCTTCAAAGCATTGTTGGGTCTCCACCAAGACCTGAGAATAATTCTAAACTCCTTGATCCTGTGGAAACATAAATGTTTGCTGCAGATACTAACAGTCCTGGTGAATGTTGACTCTCCCTCAAACCAAGCAAGCAGGAGGGATTTCAGTTTCCCTCCCTCCAAATGGGCCTACGAGTCCATCTACTGTTTGAGAAGCTGCTCATTCAATCTGTGGATCCAGTCACAATATTGCAATCTTATGTTTGATCAATGTGGGAACTTCCAAGTGGATATGTGAGATGCATGGTAGTGTGAGAGGAAAAACAAATGACTTGCCTGGGGTGAGAGAGCAGCAGAAGGCTTTGCTTGTGTACAGTCTGGTGGTACACGTGTCTGGCTTGGGCTGTAATGAGGACACCACAGAGTCACAGTTTGTAGTGTTTACTGAAGCTGGGACACCTCAAGGTCGTAGAGAGCCAAATCAGGCAGCTGGAAGTTCATCCAGAAGCAAACAGTTTCTCTTTTTCAACTCACATTTACATCAGCGAAGACACTAGGGAAGTTAGAATGTTCACTCAACGGTTGTATAAACAACAGCATTCAACATTTTCTGATGGATTCACAGCTTCAGGTTTCTGTGTTTTCCAGAGAGGGAATGTGTGATGTTTTTAATTACAGGTAGACATGTGGACTGGGCTGGCCAGGTAGTTAATCACTTTGGGTATCGTGGCTATGCTTCCTTGAAGTAAGAAATGCTAAAAAGCAATAATGATACCACTTTTACACTGACAGTGCTTTGGGTTAATTGTTGTTAAAAGTTGGTTTTGTGCTTGAAGCAAACCAAACAGACTGGAGGGAAATGTTTTCTATGTTTCCTGCCATCAGCAGGTTGCACTAATCAATCCACCTGACGTATGTCGAAATGCTTTAGCAGATCTGGGTCAGAGCCATGTCTTATGTGAATGTCAATGTGTGTAAGAACCCAATAGGACCAGGTCCAGTGCAGGTGTACCCAAGTGAGCATGATCACCATGTTGACAACATCATGACCATGAGGCACCCAAATGAGTTGCAGAACATTTGGCTGATGTTTAATATTTATGCCGTTTCCCCAAAAGTTGGGACAATTTGTAAATTGTAAATTAAAACAGACATGTTGTTGCATCAAATTCAAAATAAGCACATATTTTGCATAAAATGATTAAATTACTCCATTTCAACATTTGATATGTCGTCTTTGCTCTATTTGCTAATTAAATATGGGTTGACATGATTTGTAAGTCATATTGTTTTTATTTATATTTTACACAGCGTCCCAACTTTTTGGGAAACGGGGTTCTCAATACTGAAACTTAATATGACTTTCTATATGGTGCAATTATCGATGCAACAAACAACCATGAAAACATTTACGTGATCTGCATTGTGATTTTTGATAGAAAATAATAGTGACGGCTAAGCGACGGTGTTTCTACCTGTCACTTCTATATCAGGCATTATTTCTCTCAATTTTACCATGAGCTGATTCCATATTTACTATTGTGTGTGTATACATTGCTGAATTCAACAGTACAACTATAATAATAGTAAAAAAAAAATTTTTTAAAAAGTGAAATTGTAGTTATTTTTTACATAAATATAAATAATGAAGCATAACAAACATTGTTTGAAAAGATGCAAGCGATGATCCTTAAATCCCCTCACAGCTGTTTTATTCAGTCCCAGGTTGATGTGTTTCCTGACATCTTTTACTCCCCCTGTCCCTCCAACTCTCGACAAGTGGGGTGAAAGAGTAAGCTTGGATGAGTAAGAAGGAGAAAATAATGAAAGAATTACGAATACAATGTAGGCTTAGTGCCAGCAGCTTGAGTTTTGAGTGAATGGAGAAAGAGGGAGTGTTTTTCTAAGTGCTGGAAGTAAATCTGAGACTTCAATAAGTCTCTAGCCACTTCTATTATTTAAAAGACACAAGGAACACAATGAAAACAAAAGAGGCAACGTAGTGTGTATGGAAGTGCACCTGAATATGTGAGTGTGTGCGCTGCTGAGTTCTACTTCTTCCCACATCACACTCGTAAGCCTGATGCATTTGGTGCATAATTCAGCTGTGTTGTATCTGTCTACACTCTGCGGGACATGGCATTATTATTCTATGGAAATAATTGAAGTGTAAGAGGTACATGTTCAGTTATGTATACTTGCTGAGTAGATGTGTCTCATGGCCTGAGACTACAGAGACCTGTACAATCCTTCCTTAACTTACTATTTGGTTGTTTTTTTTGCTCTAAATATGCTCATAAATGTTTATTCAGAATTAAATTCTTCAGGTAAATTTCAATTCAACAGTTTCTGAATTGAGTTCATAACCATCTTTTTAGGCTTAAGTGGTTGAAGCAAATGTCTCCAAACAACATACAGTATGCTCTGTTATTATTATTATTCTGTACCCGGGCCAATGATGTGATGTGGCCAATGCAAATGTTTGAAATCCCCTCATCGGCAGCCAGTAGGATGGACTAAGCAGCCACCTGATACATCAGAAAATAGCTGGGTCTACCTCTCAGACGCTGGACTTTTTGTGAGGAAATTACTCCAGCTGCCCCTGCAGTAGACCAGCCTGAGTTACAAACAGGAAAAAGAGAGATTACAACTGAAGGAGTCTGCCGACCTACTGGGAAGATGTGAAAGTGCCCCCGTCCAAACAGGGTGGGAATGGAGAACCCAGGCAGAAGTTAACTTGGTGATCAGCAGGCTGAAACACCAAGAACTTGTTGGCAGAGTCCAGATTGGATGTGCAGAACTGGGCTGAAGAGATGTACCACGATTCTGGTCCAAGAATGAATATTCATTGACAGGTCAATCAGTTGGACCACAATCCAGGATTAGTTTTCTCATCCGTACCACATACGTCACCCTGCCCTGCCACCAAAACCTCCGCCAGAGGTCCAGCAGTGAGCCAATGCAAGCCTCTGATCTTGTCATGGTGCAAGACCGCGCTGACCCTATAGGTCGCGACAGATGAGGTCACAACCAGGCCCCAAGGAAGCTGGTTGAATCTCTGGAAACATGAAGGCAGGAGGCAAACACCATACGACTGCTTGCAGAGAAACAGTCCATCCAGTTCGTCATGCAACAAAAACACCTGCTCAAGGGCTCCGTCGACGCTTCTCCTCCTTGGTGGGGAGTGGAGCATGACAGTCGACCTTGGGGCATAGCTGCAGTTCCCCAGGGAAATAAAAAAAATTGACACCGCTCCGACATCTTCATCTGGTTCAAGTCTGCCAAGTAAGTCATCCTCATCAAACTCAGTTCTGTGGGAGGAGGAGACTGAGGCGGCCATCTTATACCCTATGGAGGTGGGGTGCCGGGGCTTTGTCAGCTCCTCTCCACCATGGCTACTCAGTGACGTGGAGCAACAGAGGTGAAGCCCTTCCAGAAACTCCAAGAACTGGCAGAGGAGGCAGAAACCAGCAGCTTTTGGCTCTGGCTGATGAGGAAGCATCAGAGTTGGATCACTGGCTAACTCGAAGGCCAGATGCTGGGTGTTCCTGTCATGGAGATGTGGCAGTAATGTCTAGCAGGTAACAACAGCTACCTGAATTTGTTATGAATATGGTGAAGTCACAAAGTCCTTCAGTGACCGTTTCAAGCTGATTCAGAGTCAGGGAGTGTATTTACATGCACATTCAGGTTATGGTGTTCACATGGAACATAAGAAATCTGGATATTTATATCCTCATTGACATGGTGGTTACAAGTATTCACGTTTCTGATCGTCTGCACACAGTTGTGTCTTGAGTCTCGTCATCTCAGCATCCTACACCTGACCAAGTTGTTTTGTCCCTAAATCAAATCAAACCTTCACCACAGCATGGGCACATGATAAAAGCGTTAGTTATTTATTTTACAGTGATGTTCAACAGTTCATCTTTGGTGTTATTATGGGCTGTATCAGACGAAAGGGGCAAACCATCCGTATGGTCATTTAGTTCGGAGGACTTGGACCAAATGATCAACATTTGACTGGATTGCTATAAAACATTGATGATCCCTGAGGACTAATGCTGACTTTACTCTCGTGCCACCAGCAGGCCAAAGCTTTCCCTCATCAAGTCAATTATTTCAACATATATTAGAATTTCATTCACGTTTCATTGATTCGTGAACTTTTCCTCGTGCCAGCATGAAGATCACAGTTGTTTTTCCGTGAAATGTCTGTACAGGTACCAGATTCTTGCTTTATGTTTAGTACTAATTAGTGAATAAGAGCATGTTTATACTTAGCATGGGATGCATGTATGAACTTGTTAAACATGGTAAAACCTGTTTTTTCCGCACAAATTTCAAATGGCAAAATATCAACATACACTGAGGGAAAAAAAGGGCAAGGTCATTTTGAGGTTTTTAAATTTTTAATCTGCTCTAATATCTCTTTTCAGATGTATTGTATTGCCTCTGTAAAGCACTCTGAATAGTTGTGTCTGAATATATATAAATAAACTTGCCCTGCCTTGCTGTAAGCAGCTGACACGTGGTTTGTCTAGAATGAATACAGCAGGAGCACGGCTGGACTGGACAGGTAAAGAAGCCCCCTACTTCATCACATCATGGATCACACTTCACCGTCGCATCAACAAGTTTAATAGACATGTGACATATGGGAAGTTTTGTGATCTTGTACTTCACAGAAACTGGTGAAAGTTACAAACTATTTTCTCCTAGCTTCAGACCATGGACTGATCCCTGCTGCTTTTTGTCGTATTAATCAGATAGATTACAGTTTGTTCATGTTAACGATGATTCTTCCGGACACACAAAAGCTCCACAGGTTCAAAGGTTGTGTGCTCGGACCAATACCTTTCAGCCTGTGGACCCTCCAGGGAATATTATTAGAAAGTACTGCATACATTTCCATTGCTACGCAGACAACAACCAGCTATATTTATCAATAAAGCCAAATGAAACTAATCTACTCTTTCAGGACGTTTCGAAGACATAAAGGCCTCCGTGACCAAGTTTCTACCTCTCAACTAAGACAAACTGAGGTCACCGTATTGGGCCCTAAACACCAGAGTTACTCTGGTGTTGCCTCGGCCTCCAGTCGTCCTGTGAGGATCCGTTATGTCCTTTATTTCACAATGTGTTCACTTCTGTGGGTTAATTAGGCTACTTGAGTGGGACAAACTTCATGCTCATGCTTTCTGTCGTGAAGAGTTTCTGTTTTATTTCACAGGACCTTGGAAAATGTGAAGCACTTGATAGTGAAGCCTACTGTATTTTTTTATGTTTTGAATCTCCTAAATATTTAAGGGGCAAACATCATGTTATCCTAACCTTGTTGTCACTTCACTTTGTGGAGCTTATGTTTTAATTATTTTTGCCCCCAGATGATCTAATTCCTGATGCACGTGTAAGACAAGATATCGCTGCTAAAACTGTTTCTAGTCACCGAAGGAAAAACGTTCTTCGAGGGCATGTTCGGCTCCATAACTGCCTGACCTGATGGCAGTGATGTCTGCATCTGGCAGCGACGATAACGGCCGGGCTGAATAGCTGCACAGGGCCTTGACTTTTAGCCAGCGGTCATTTGCACAACAATAGCCATGGGGAGTTCAGGCTTTGAACTCATAGAAAACAGATCCTAATATACAGGGGAAAAACACTTACATGTGATTGGCCTGCACAGCTCAATATGAATATCTTTCTTTTCAACCAGCACTCTCAAGACAAGTTGTGCAGTATTGCATGCTTCCTGGTTCTGTAGCATACTGGAGGAACTGCCATGCCTTGTTCACAGTGCAAGATTAACTTGGCATGACAGCAATAAAAGACTAAGGGTGGAATTTCAGGTCCATTGGGATGCCATTAGATATTACGATCTAGTTGATTTATCCATGGATAACTGTATTCAAGAAGATACCCAACCACGCAGGAGCTCTGACAAACGAATAGGAGTTGAGAAATGGCCATCCATAAAGCATTTACAGCAGGATGTTTGACTGATGACACGATTTTAATTAGGATATCATTTCTGTTTCACTGAAGTACAAAAAACATCCTCTGTGTTTTAGTGAAACAGGTGATTTGGCCAAGAAATACGCATCATGACAAACATTGTGGCTCTTCACAAACATATTGACATCAACAGTCATTGGCAATAACACAAATAATACAGCATACAGGTAAAAGCTAAGTCAAAAGTCATTACAAGCGCAATCAGAGAGCAGCAGTGCAGCAACAACACCAGCAGGAACAGGAAGAGGCTGAAATAGACTTCAGCTAACCAAAGAAGAATCCGTTTCTTATTGAATCTGCCTCGACATCCTCCATAATCATCTTAAAGTCACAGAGAGAAACCGGCTCTTTTGGTTGCACATCATTTCCCCATGGGCTGTGGGAGCAGAGTACATGAAAGCCCTTTGGTCTAATTCTGTTTGCCTCAACAAGACAAAGAGGGGAAAAAAACACTTCCACGATCATACGCAGTTATTTTCCACCAAGTTCTCCTGACACACGGCAGCGCAGGAAGCTGAGGCTGACTTACAGAGGGAAGTGTTGAACAAGTCTGCAAGTTTACAAGGAGCCACGACGGCTGAGATGTTCAGTGTCAGTAATAAACCTCAGTGCACCGTGATACGTCGGTCTACTGTCACACACACACCGGAGGAAGTGTGTGCATCTAACAGCGTTTTAATGAAGAGCTTACACCTCTGCTTCTCTAATCTAAATCTGTGGGCTTCAGGAGCTTTATGATTTCCATATTGTAGGAAAGTTATGAGTTTGCAAACATGAAAATTGTGCGACAAGGAAAATGCATAGGTCGGAGTCCTGTGATAAATGTTTTTTATATTATTCTGTCGATAAGCCATACATCTTGTCCATTTATACACTGCATAATTACTGAATAAAACAACTGTGGTGACAACAGATTTTATTATGAGCGGACTTTCTTTTATTCTAAATAATGTTGCAGGATGACGGTGACAGGATTCAGTTTTCAAACAAATAAATCAATAATAAAGCAGTAAAGTGAAATTGCAAACCTCTTCTTTATCCTGCAGACTTCTAAAATGTCAGAATAATTTCCAATTGATTATATGAGACAATGTTATGTTTTGCCTTTGCCATAGTTTTTCAGCTTTGCATTAAGCATTGTGTTTTACAAACATGTACAGTATCACTCCACAAAATGTGTGCAACTTGTATGTCTCTTCCCAAATGTTAAGACAGATCCACCTTGAATTTTACATTCACTCTTGAGATTCACCGAGTAATTATATAATCAGATATACATTCTGATTCACTCTTTGTAATCATGGTTTTTAAAGGGTTTCATTTGCTGATGATATTTCATATTTGCCTCAGTATATTTAGTCTGCCCATACAAAACTGAGATGCTCTGATTTATAAAAGAAAAATATGCTTTTCTTTTCATTTCATCCAGTTTTAGTATTCTAACACAACAGACTGTGACACAGACTTATAATAGAAACCTAGAGAGTGGAACCCAAAGTCAACAGCGTAGTTAAAATAACTACACCTGATTCATATTAGAATATTGCCTGAATTACACATTTACATGTGTTACGTAATAATGCATTGTAGCATAATTAGACATACTACTATATTTAGATATAATTACCGCAGTAATGAAATATGCAGTGCGCGTTGCAATCATCTTAGATTTGACTTTTATGAAGGCAGTATTGATCCAGTATTGACTCATGGATGATCATGTGTAACGGCCACGGAGGCATTTCTGCTCCACATGGCTGCAGGTATGTGAGCTCAGTGTGCCTGATGTGGAGCAGTTTGAGGAGGGTCACACATGGTGTGGGTAGCTGCACCATCTGTCATCACACAGTTATAACAGGGTTCAGTGGGAGAAAACTGCTTGATGTAACGCATGTACCCACAACTGGAGGCACGCAGAGCAGAGCGTATCCAGGAGGATGTGACAAAAACAGGACTTTACAGGACGGAGGTTGTTCTTTCATGTGGACAAGGTAGCAGAGCTCTGGGTTAACATGACTGCAGTGGCTGTCACAGGCATCAGATATACAGTGTTTGAGCGGGCCTGCAGTCCTTGACAGGGCTGTGATTTACAGCCAGTAAAAAGCAGTAGGTGAATATTCTTTTAGCTGTGTGCTATTGGTCACAGCAGAGCCTTTAATATTATACATTTCTATGGACGTTAAATGGACCCGGAGTACAGATTCATGTTTTTATTATAGGCTACTTATGGGTTTTACTGGTACACAATTTTTTAATAACTGTGATTTTTCCTCTTGACATTTTTCCTGTTTTTTCTATTAATAATAAAAAGTGTGAATGTGGTTGTTTTTTTTTTAATAGTTTGTACTTTACTGTTAATCTCACTTCCATCCCACAGTGAATAAAGAGTGGAGGCTGGTGGTTTCCTGTCCGAGTCCCCAGCTGCTGCCTGGCCACAGTAGTAAAAAAGCCTCCCACATCGTGTCAACTATAAATTATTGTCTGTGTGAGTGATGCTTTCGGTAGCTATGGAAACCTAATATAATACCCCCCCCCCCCTCCGCCCTCTCCCTCCCTCCCTCCCTCCCTCTCTCTCTCTCCATCCCCACCAAAGCTCCTTTAGGCTACTTTGCGCATGTACGGCCAGTCAAACCGAGTATTGCAACGACTCCAAGATGGCGAAAACACGTCTGGCTTGCCTCCTGACTCTCCTCACAACTCACTGTAAGTACGAAAAATATGATAACCCGCAGCTTCTTCTTCCTCTTATCCCCTCGAGGAAGGCGCGAGCCCAATGCTGTCCACTTCTACATCCTTTTCGCCCGGATTTTTCAACACCAGCGTTGGTTGTAAAACCCCCTGTGGCTCACAAGTCCCCGTGTGGACCAACTATGGTGAACTCCGGCAGACTGACAGCGAGCTCGGCGCTTCCAGCTGAAGTAAACCGGCTTTACTGAGAAAATGCACATAGAGTCGCCATTTTTGATACAACTTGCTGTCAACACGTGTGAACGTACGAGCCGAGAGACGGCTTTAAGCCGCTATTGTTCCCCAAATCCATCGCTGACTCTCCGTCACTGTTTTCACCGGAACAAATCCGCTGTGAAGTCAAACTGTCGGCGTGGAGCTGCTCGTCCGCGTGGCGGGACGACTTCTCCGGGCTTCTTCTCCGAAATGGACCGGCACAGTTCAGGGTCTGGTTCAGGGTCTGGTTCAGGGTCTGGTTGGAGTCAGACCACCACGGGGTGTGTGTGTGTGTGTGTGTGTGTGTGTGTGTGTGTGTGTGTGTGTGTGTGTGTGTGTGTGTGTGTGCAGTCTGAAAAAGTTTCCCTCAAGTTTTGGAGGCAGACTTCGTGTTTGTGAATTAAATATGAATTAAGGCGGGTCCGTAGCTCGTGCCGTTAACTATTTAACGCGGGTTTGGCGCCGCGGTGATGGCGGAGATGTTAGACGTAGTGATGCGAGATAACGGTTTTTCCTGCGGCGGAATAAAAGCAGGCTGACCGCGGGAGGAGCCGGCCAGGCCAGCCAGTGTCCCGGCCCCCTCCCCGCCTCCACCCGCTGCGCCGGACCTTTTCAAACCGTCGGAAAATCATTGGTTTCAGTAGCCCCCGTTTAAACACCTCCTATCCTCGGTCTATCGGTGCCGGAGCAGGGAGAGAAAACGCACACCTGTACGAGTGGAGCAATTATGTTTCAATATTCATGCGCGAGCCCCTGAAAACCCTTCTCAATACGTCACTCACGCGCGAGAGCGAAGTTACATTGTTATTTCTATGTAACTCTTCCAGATAACATGGTTGAAACATATAAAACACCTGTTGCTCTGCTATGTTGCTAATATATATGTATATATATATATTTATATATATAAATTTATATATATTAATTAATATCAACAATCTACTACATATATATATATATAGTAGATTGTTGATATAAAGATGCCTCCTCTTTGTAAATTCAAGTAGATTTCCTTTAGGCCTAAAAAAGGGAACGTATTCATAATGACTTGCCCTTCACTGCATCCCTGATATAGATCATATCTTGTGCGGCTCCCTGTTGGGTTTAATGGCCTGAATTCCTGCTTTTAAATGATGAAACCATTCTTTCAAACAAAACAAAACAAAAAAAACTTGGTTCAGAAACTCAAGAAAAATAGATATTTTTGTCTGTACTCTCTTTGTGTTCTTGCATGAATAGCTGTGCTTTAGCAATAATTTCTCCACAACAGCTTGATATGAAATGGGCTGCTAGTTTTTTCCCTTCGGACGTAGATGATGCGAGTTGAGCGGACAGACATACAGATCAAAGGGAAATACGGACATAAGAACCTTTCCTGTGATCTCTCACCTGTATGAATAGACTTCTTCTCTTTGCTGTAATTAGGAATAGCAGTGGAGCCTGTTTGAAATGTGTTGCTGTGCTTTCACCACTGTCTCTCTTGACATAGCTCAAGGGTCTGTGCTGATTTTATTTTTTTGAATTAATTTTTTTCAAACGATACATTTCAAAGTCAGTCCTCCTCATGATGTTTCCCTGAGTAATGCTGTGACAGGGCATGTTATCAGCACAATTGACATTTTCGGGGGAGGTGGAGGACGGGGGAGGGGGTCAGTGAGCTGGTAAAGAATTAAGAATTTCTTTTGTCTTGCCCGGACAGGGCTTAGCCATGTGGTCGGTTGGCTCCCAGCCATCATCGTCTTTAGAAACAGGACAAATGTGGCTAGACTGGAGCTGGCCATAGGCCGTGTTATGAATTAGTAATTGGCGCTGATAGGCTCTGGTTCCTAATAGGCGCTGACTGTAATTAAGATGTTACTTGTATTTTTGAAAAAAGCTCTGCTCCTAATTCAGTTTTTGATGTTTCACATAAGCGAGTCCGAAATGCAGAGAGGAACGAACGTGTCACTGGCTGTGCTTCTTTTTTCTTGTAGGTCACGCTCACTGTTAGTTTCTGCATCTGTGAAATGTGCTTGTTATTTTCTAGTCGTGGCGTCCTTTGGGCAGCTATCCTCTTAATGGCCACGCAGCCTGAACAGAGCTGCAAATATCAGCCCAGTCATCTGTCAGCCCGGCGAAAAGACGAGGCCCATTGTTATTTTAAGTACACATGCTCGCTGCGGACTTTCCGCTCTGATCTAATGGAATGAGTTGACTTTTCCATCGTTGGCTTCACCTGAGCTATTTCACTTCAAATATTACAAAGAAAGTGGTACGCACTTGAAGAGGACATGTGCCAGAACCTTCCTGCCAACAGCGCAGCCAAGATATGTGGGAGCTGGAAGATGCTCAGAGTGGATTAGTACCGAGCAGATCTAAACTTTAAGACGACTGCTTTTACTCTTACAAGAAACACCTGTGGACATCAGTACATTTCAGACATTACGGCTGCATTTATTTTAATTGTATGGATCAATAACAGCAAACATGATGAATGTGATCGCGAAAACCTCATTATTCTAAAAACCTGAAAAGGAAGCTCAGATCATGTAAATGCTGTTTCACACTAACATCACTGAAATCCATTTCTCTTCCTGGATAACTGACGTTTTTATGACTTGACATTGTCTTTGTTTTCTGTCATGGCCGATAGCCCGATTGAATTCGAGTCCTCTCGTTATCTGGATGGATAAGATAAGGCAGAAAGCTGTCCACTAGATTGTTGTTGAGTGTTCTCTGATGATAAGTCATCGCATCACTCGGAGAGCTTTGAACATCCGCTCACACGCACATATAACGGAGGTGCTCGCTGGATGACGTCACGCAGCACGCTCTTCAGACGTTTGTCTAAATGAGAGCCAAGTGTCGGCACTTTTTCTTCTTGTTTGGCATGTGTGGCGCAGCCGCTCGGCTCGGCGGGAGCCGGTGCACCCCGAGGTAGCCGCTGATCGCGGCTCCCCTCGGAGGCGCTTGCTGTCAGATGTTTTCCTACCCACCCGAAGCTTGTGAGCAAATGTTTGGAGCGCTCTCTGAATGGCATGTATGGCCCCCGTGGGCAAGTCACATAGAGTCTGACATTTCACTGCAGAGAAAGTAAAACGGGGGCAGACGAACAGAAAGAAAGAGTCCCCTGCTGCTCGGCGTTTGTTTGTTCCAAGTCGAGAGCTGCTCTCTCCACACCCCTGAGTGAGAAGTGTCGGTGGCAAAACACCTTTATCACCGCTGCAGGGAGGAACTCTGCTTTCTGTTTGTGCTCGTTGCCTAACTGGGCGTTGTGTAATAACTTTTTTCACATAAAATTACACAATTTTGTCGTGAAATTCAAATCTGTGGCGTCTGACATGCAACAACAGTCCCTCCATGGGACGAAGCGCCACATGGCTCTCACTGTGGAATGACCCGAAACAGCTGAGCAGGAGTGGGTGGTGGTGTTTGGAGCAGCGTTGCAGGCGTAACCCGAAATATCTGCTGCGTCCCCTCCCAAACCTGACTCTGCGTGTTAGCATACGCAGCATTCCTAATAGAAAACACATGCAGGCAGGAGGCTTCACATCATCTGTGCACTGACTAACAATCACAACCACCTGTTTTCCTGGGAGATAAAAGGGACCCCTGCTGATGAGCTGGCTGAGGTCACAGCAGAAAGGAAAGAAAGCTGAGCAGCGTTGCAAGTCGAAGGTCTTCAGAAAACAAGCTGGGTTTGTCGATACGTTTCCCGAGACAGAAATTCATTTATTGTGACTCAGAGGAGGATTCAGCAGCGTTTATCGGTTATTTCTGTCGCAGCCGACCAGCGCAGATGAGGTTGAAAAGGCAAACGCGAACGTGCTCGTGTTCCAGAAATGGCAAAGGCATGTGCATGCTTCAAATGTCAATAAGAGCATGTGAAAGAACCATCGGTCATAAACTAGAGCCGGCCTCCGGGCAGTGCAAACCAAAATATTGCAATGGCCTCGACGTGAAAAATGAAATGTTTGTCGTTGAACAGTTGGTTCAAATTTACAGCCAGAGGTTTGGACAACAGAGAGATTCATGAGAGAAAGAAGTCGGTCCTGGGGCAATGAGCTCTGAGAAATGACGGCAGGGTAGATTGTTTGTTTGTTTTGAGAAGAGCGTATTATTTAGACTCTAGATCGAACGGGATATTCTCCAAGATTCCTCCTAACCGGCTGCCTGAGCTCAGGGCAGCACAAGAGCAGCTTCCTGTTTGATGATCTTTATCCGTGGTCACATGGTGCCCGGAGGGAGGAAGCGCCACAGCACTTCTTCTGCTCGTGTGTCCACGGGATACTGATGGAGCACGTCAATAGGTCAAAAGAGACCGCCATCGATCAAACATCGGGACGCTGTCGGCTTAGTGAAATAATTAGGGGTTTCATTAGTGACATGGCAGAGGCAATGAACTACATGTGGCTGAGCCGCTGTCGCTCTGAAAGGAAAAAGCTGGAGGCTGCTCTCCTGCTGAGAGTCATAACCAGATAATCGCTCCAGATTCATCCTTTGTTTACCAGGCTGTAACAAAAGGGCAATTACTGTCTAAAAATAGCCACGAGGCAGAGTCATCCGACGACCCCAGGTGTTTGATCACAGTTCATTCGTACCCATCGGCCCACCATTAAAAACATGCACTGGGATCACGACTGTGGTCAAAACTTCTATACAGCAGCTCCACAGTATCCCTGCTCGTTCATTTCAATACAAATTATAATAACAACAATGGAAATGAAATAACAGCTCACTCTGATGGTGTCGGGTCCCACAGGGATTTAAATCGGTAATAATGGCAGGGCGCTGCTATATAACTAAAATATTAAAATCAACTCTGAAGCTAAAAGCTGTGCTGTCACATTTTGAATGGGAGAAGGACAGGAGACAGGCTTTCAAGTGTCCTGAGACTGGGCTGAGTCTGATAAGGAAAATAAATAAAGCAAAAAGAGCTCAGGATGCTGTGGGATTAAAAAAAAAAAAAAAAAAAAAAGGAAAGGAAATGATCTGTGATCTGGAGTTTCTTTTAAATCTCTGGTTGCTGTAAATCTTTTTTTCTGGATTATATTCAAGAAATGATCTGGAGTTTCTTTTTAAATCTGCAAATCTTTTTTTCCTGGATCATATTCAAGAAATGATCTTTACCGGCGTCATCCTGTGGAGGGTCAGCGTGGACTGCAGCCTGTCCCAGATGACTCTGGGCAGAGGTCACCGGTCCGTCACGGGGTTATTGAAGAACCAGTCGAATTCAAATCAACTGATATAATAATAATTAATAAGAAGATATCTTGTTACCTTGGAGACGAGACCCTCAGAGATGTCGAACATGTTGTTATGCTATGGTGATGAAAAAATGATTTCTGGCTGTTATAAGTGCAGATTGTTTGGTAGTTCTGTAGTGATCTGAGGATCTGTGTCTGTGATTGATAACGACGCCGTGGCTTTAACACCAGACATCATTACCTCCTCTAAACAGGAGCAGTTGTGCTCCAAGCTCATTTCCTTTTCTTACATCTGGTAGCCTGTAATTACAGCGAGGGGTCCACAGCTCTGTCCACCACCTCCAGGCTCATGTCAGGCCGGCATGATGCTACTGTGGAGGCGGCGCGGGGGTGTGGAGGCACCTGCCAGACATATGGCATCTTCAATTAAAAGCACACAACATCACAACGTTGAAAGAAAAGAAGAAGAAAATCCAGAATATGCTGCCGCATCCAAGATTGAAAGGAATGTGTTTGTCAGAAGGTGGTGTTAACGGTTTGGGAGAGATGCAGTCAGTCTAGCAGAGACACTAAATGTCAGGTAGAGGACTTGACGTGAGTTAGTGGGCTCTCCTGGGAGGCAGCGCAAAATGGGCTGCGAACAGCACATCGTGGAAATGACAGATGGGGCTCAGTCAGCGAGCAAGACCTGGACCTTGATGTTCTCAGCTTAAAAATAAATATGAGAAAATTATTTATTACATGCTGGCAAGTTGGCCGTTTTCAGAGCGATGCATTCAGCATAGCTTCAGACTGACAACATCCTGAAAACCAGGGCTGCCCTCAAATAGACGACTGACGAAAAAAGTCTCAAAGTTTCATTTGTCATTTAGTCACGGAAAGAAAAAGAAAACTGTGCCTTGTGAGAGACGTTATAAATAACTGACAGAGACGTTTGTTACTGGCTGAGCCTTCGCTTCGGAAAGGCGGCTTCGTGGGTAACGACCGTCCGCCGAGCTCTTCTCGGGGGAAGAGAGCGATTCTCGCATTTGAGAAGTAATATTAGCAGCTGCTGTGAAATGCACGCCGTCAGCAGTGATTGAGTTTCTGTAATCAGATGTAAAGTGTCGAGATAAGCCCAAATGTAGTGCATCGAGGTCACTGCCACAGAAAAGGGAATAAAGGCCCGGTTCGGGTAACGTTACGCCGGCGTCTCCTCGTCACTGCAGAGTTGGACAGTGAAGGCTAGTTAGCAGCTAAGTACAGTAAAGACCACCAGTGTCAGGAGGCCTGGATGTGGAAAGGGTTTCTGATTTGTTCTTACCTTCCACCTTCCAGTCGCTCTGAAGCACACACACACACACCGGAGGCTGCAGGCTGTCAATCATCTGTTATTACATCATTTGTCAGGCCTTAAACGATGTTCCAATCCACCAAAAACAAAATATATATTTACTTATTTTAATTCATATCAAAAACACGCGATGACATATTCAACTGCTGATGACTGTTAGAGGACGAGGAGACTCTCTGGTCAGGAGCAGCCCGACTAAAAACATCCTAAAACATCTTTGTAATTGAAAAAGACAAACTAATCATCTTCGCAGTGGTTAGAAATCTTTGTGAGAGCATCATCCGAGTCCTCATCTCATCACAGAGACACTCGGTAGTTCCCGAGTTGGCAGGGTCGTCTGCAGAGAGGTGATTTCAGAGTGCTCGGGGTGCATGACACAGAAATCTTGGTGCTCATCCAAATGAGTTATTAGTGATGATTAATTTGTGTGTGTGTGTGTGTGTGTGTGTGTGTGTGTGTGTGTGTGTGTGTGTGTGTGTGTGTGTGTGTGTGTGTGTGTGTGTGTGTGTGTGTTTGAATATAAGAGTAATAATGTTGATGCGGTGGATTTCTCTGTGAAAGAATTCGTTCTGAAGCTTCATGGTTTCGGTGAGACGTTCACGTTTTAAGTTGCGACGAGGTAAAAGCTCAGCATCCACTTATCTGCAGCGATTATAACACCATCTCAAGTTCATCTTAAAATAATGCAGCACACTGCTGACTGCAAAAATACATCACAAATTAGATTTTGGCTAAGGTCAGTTTTCTGCAGCGACGTTAGTCTTCTCTGGAGTATTTCCAACCTGACGGTATTCAGACGTTACTATCGATGACAAATCACAAGACACTTCGCAGCACAGGACGTTTTTCTTATTTGACCCAGAAGATTTATTGTTTTTTCCTGTTAAAGCAGCCGTTGAAAAGTTTGGGAAATAAACGTATTGACTCGAGGATCAGAGAGGATCAGAATCAATCCCATATCTGTCTTTACCTGCACAAACACTGGAGACAGTCAGCCAGGCTCTCAGCAAAGGTAACACAGAAGTGTTAAAACAACAATTCTCCATTTTACTCAGGTTAATATGATGGATGGGAGCAGTCACTTCCTGGTGTTGCCAGAGCCAAAAAAATGGTTTGGCAGATAACCCCTGGTAAATGGGATTAAACAAACAAGATCTGATGGGTTGATTAGTGGATTTTAAAGATGCTGGTTGTTGGATTTTGTGACCTCGGTACTACAGTGATTTCCTGTCTTCATTCGAAGATCAACTACTTGCTGTAGTTTTATTTACCCAACGAGAGACTCTCCTATGGAGCAAATATCAAACTATTTCTTTAAACCAGGAAATGAGAATAGACAGACATACAAGCAAACATTTTCCATGCTGCTTCCAGAAGCTGCATTATAGTGGTGATCAATATGTCTGCTGCTGCTGAACACCCACCAGTACTGACAGAAGTCCAGTTTACATTCAGCTGAGTGGACAGACAGAGTTGGCAGATTGTAACCAGACCATCTGGCCATATGGTGTGAGGAATATCCCTTCTGGGCTCCTTCGTGGTAAATATGTTGAGACTGAACTGGAACTGATAGCACTGTTAGGCTGTTTCAGAGCACTTAGATAATAAAGCAACTGAAATAGTATCAGTGTGAACGGGATCAGTGTTTTACTCTGGGGTCAAATGGTGAAAACGTCCAGACAACAAGATGGTCATGGCGACCTTCATTGGAGTTCTGCTTCTCTGTATCTGCTAAAACTTCCTCATGAGCTGCCTTCACTCACAGTGTGTCTGTATGGAAGAACAATGAATACTTAAAGGGAGCTGAAACGGTTGATATCCAGGCGCATTAATGGATTTTCCTGATTCTGTCAAATAAGATCAGGAGCGACCGGACCGTCCACGCTCTTTAGGCTCTGCTGTGAATCATGCTGCGGTAAAAGCTCGGCATACACAGCGCCGTTGCCGCATGTGTGTGAGAGCATACTTTGGGTAAGTGAGTGCCTCAGATATTTGTCAGCATGCCAGACATAGGTGACGAGTTTGTAATATGGCGGCTGGCCCCTGTCTGAGCTCCAGTCGAGGGGGCTTTACATGAGGCTCTGCTCAGTTTCTGTGTCACAGAGCGTCACGGAGGGGAAAGAGGAGGAAGCAGTTTGGGTGGATTTCACCGTGACTCAGCTGTTTGTCATGATTGTAACAGGTCACTCTAAAACAGCCTCAAAGCTGATCACAGACTTCAGTTTTAAGTTCAGACTGTTCTGTAATTTTAGCTGCAGACTTCAGTTAACTGTCGACATCAACGAGGCCGTCCACCAAACACTCAGAGGAGCATGAAATGTAAAATGAAGCTAAATGAGGGAAAACAAGGAAAAGGAAGACATTAGAAGCAGAGGATGAGCCGGTGGATACTGAGCAGCCCTTTTGAGATGAGGGATTTCCTGTATTATTTATTTTCAGTTAAGACAGTAATTTAACTGAATTGTCTGTTTCTCAACATTAAAGCTCACATCCTGTGAAAGAGCAGAGCCGTTCCCAAAATGATCATGCTATCTACGCTGCCATTTCCTTTCACAAGGCTGCCCCACTTTATGAGTGAGATTGGTATATTTATACAACGGTCATTATCTG
Organism: Brachyistius frenatus; assembly: GCF_029030835.1. Lineage (NCBI taxonomy): Eukaryota > Metazoa > Chordata > Actinopteri > Embiotocidae > Brachyistius > Brachyistius frenatus. The sequence goes on from NW_027210942.1 coordinate 125,532, forward strand.
AGCTGAAAATGGTCATTTCAAATGTTTCTTTTCAGGACCACAGCACATAATTATAACGGATTTTCCAGACTTCAAATTGTTCTCGACTATTCTCAAGGCACTAATTCAGTTCAAACAAGAACAAACACATAGAGTAATGTAAGATTACAGTAATACGACTTTATTCTTGTATTATTCAGACAATAAAAAGCCCAAGTAGCTCAATACCTCAATAAAAAAAAGCTCCATTCTATCTCAAACTTGCAACCAGACCTTTTAATTTACATTTTCACCTTGTTCTTCAAGTGCCAGACTAATTTCCATCTTTAGTTGCAGAATCCTGCTCGCCTCGCTCATACTGAAAAGCAAACCCACTTCTCATCGCTATTCTCTTGAACCTAGAATACAGAGAGCACAGATGTGTGCTTTCTAAAATATTCAACATACAAAAGCAAAGAGCCAACAAATTATTTATTGAGAAAATATAAAAACAACAGTAGAAAACACGAGAACAAAAGCCATTTAGTCGGCAGGGGTAAAGTTTACGGCCCGCCTCAGAATGTGTGTTTGCCTTTGGTGGGAGGTGAACAAAGGGAAAAACATACAGCGGACCACCAACCCGGCACGCCTCCGGTCTCACCCCACCCCAAAGTTCAACCTGGCGCTCCCTCGCAGCCGTCCGCTCCGGCCCAATCTGGTTTGAGCCGGAACAATGATCTTATGGTTTCGTGAGCTTTCCACCACACTTTCAGAGGGAATCTGTATCTCTGTGCTGACGAGCCTCTTAAAACGGCCTCCGTCCAGCCAGCGCTCGGGTGTAATGAATCCCCCCCCCCCACACACACACACACACACACTCCCCCTTCCCCGTCTTTGCCTCGCACCGGTTCGTTCATGCAGAACTGAGTGACTGTACAGTTTTATCTCAGATCATCAACACTCAAGATCATCAGTGCTCACATCTGTGGGCAGCTTCCTTTGGGGCGTTTGCTAGCGTGGTAATTTGGTTCACTGAGACGAGCTGGGCTCCAGAGAGGGATGAGCTCTGCTGCGATGTGTTAGTCTCTAACCCACCGGTCCCAGTCACATCTGACCGCAACGGTCCTCTTCACTGAGTCCTAATCACTGCTGTCTGCTTTAATACACTGTTTTCCTCTCCGTGTGGAGATAGATGCATTTAAGCAGATTGAGCCTGGCGCCTTGCCAATCAGTTGTAGTCATGGCTTATCAGGGCCGGGCCTGCCGAGCACACTTCCTCACAACTCAGTGCAGTCTGGGTTTCCCTCACTGGAGGCAGACGAGTGACTCCACACTCTAATTGATGGAATATCTTCCACGCTGTGACTAATGCTCACTTGTAATTAGTAAACAGTTTGCTTTTTGCACGCAGCTGAATCCTTCCACGTTGTCACTGCATGTAAAAGTCTGAACTATTTGTGGCAATCAAAAGTAAGACAGAAATAAATTCCTCTGGGTTTAGATTTCAAGGCTGAATCCAGCGCCAGATGGGTGCGGGTTTTTGTTTTTGCATTTACGTGTAAACACCAGAAGTGCATTATAATCTGTTTGGGAAAACATTTCTGCCTTCTTACCTATGCGGGGGAAGAGATTGAATTCAAAAAAATGTTTTTTCTTCTTATCCTAGTAAGCGGGGTTTTCGACTGTGTCGTGATTGTGGGAAAGATCAGAAGTTTCTGTTCGATCGATGTAATATTGAATGTGTGCCGTACTCTGTGAGTAGTTATGTTTGACGCAAGCAAAGACAGCAGGTGACTGAGGTCGCCAGCTGTCCTCTATTCTTACCATGAAAGCTCTTTGGAACTTAGCCATTGTTTCCCGCAGCAGTAGGTCGTACCGTCGCCGTGTACCACACACCTTGACTTCCCGTGTGACTGCGTGCACGGCGGCGCGGTTCAGCCTGGAAACAGAATGGCTGGCACGGGAAACGAGCGGTCGCTCGGCCGTCTGATGCCTTTGTCTGGTATTTCCCACGGAAACCCATCAAGGATTCCTCCGCGAGCAGGTGATGGAAGTGTGGCTCCAGTCAGCAGCCTCACATGGTTTCCCCCCCAGCTGTTGGTTGAGCAGCATTCCCTGTCTCTCAGCTCGGCCAGCCTGTGCAAACTATTTGAGTCTAGAGTACGCCTTTACGCACATTTGTTGTCTGAGCGAGCTGCTTGTTGGCAAATTCTTGCTCGGGTTGCGCACTTTGATGTCTTAATATTTCGTTTTTTCCCGCGGAGGGCACATAATGTTCATAAACAACTCTCTCTTCTGAAATGAGTTGCAGTCGTGATTTATTCCCAGTTATGTGTCAAGCAGAATGGAATTAGTCTGTTTCAGAATGTGGTTGATGAGAGCGGGCGTCTCCACCCTTTTAATTTGAAATCATTTCAGATGGGAAGAAACACAAATCGAAATACTTTTTGTTGTAGAAATTGTCCAATGTTATAATATGTAGTTAAAGTGATTCAATGAAAGTTATGAATTACTTGTTGTGTAATGAACATCGTTCAGTAAGTTTGCGGATCAACCAGAAAGAGCTTTCCAAAGAGGCTCCGATAAAACGAGGAGAAAGTTGTTTTCTTCTTCATGATCTTGCTGCTGTGTCTTTACTTTCTCCATGTAAAGTCCAAAAATGCGTGGACAGCGAGCGCCCTCCGACCCCTCGACCACGCCTGCCTGCCAGAGCTCCTTCACCTGTGACCAGTCGTCCCTACGCAGTCACGCACACATTCTGCACTCCTCTTCCTCCTCTTCCTTCTTCTTTACTGCACATTAGTGCTTACTAAGGAACAATGAAACAGTCAGAAATGCTTCCCACAGCATTAAACAACATGCAGGCCAGTTGCCACAGTCTGTGAGGGGTTGCTGGAAAGGAAATCTTTGTCAAAGAGTAAATCTTTTTGTTTGACCGTTGACTCTTCTGACTTCAGCTTTTCTTAAAGTCTGCAGGCGCTCCCTTCTGCCTCGTATTAGAGATTTAAAACGTGGGCGGCAATCATATGCTGATTACACTTTCAAATCCTTTAACGGTGTTTGGAGTTTGTCCATCGGGATTGATCGCCCCATTTTAGAAGGCTTGCCGAGTCCTGAAGTTATGCAGCAGTGTAGCAATCAGACATGTGGATGGTCCGTAAAACACAAAACCGTTAGTGGAGGACCGAGTCATCAAACCCAGCAAAGTGTTGTGAAATAACTTGGAGCCCCAAGAACACATTTTATTTCTGATAAACTGAAAAAAGGTCTCTATCAGTGATCCGACATACATCATGTCAATCTAAGTGCCATGATTTCCCCATATCCCGTTTTCAGTCCTCCCCTACACAACGTGGCTTTTGTTCAAGAGGGGAAACAAAGCCCAGTTAATAGGCTGGGCTGTGGGAAGCTATTGTTCTCACAGTAGACTTTTGAAATACTGTGATTTTGTCCTGGATCTGCTCTTTCAGAGTTGATAGCATCTTGATGACTGAGCTGAACTCTGCCGGGAGGCCCCGTTATAAAGACTTTATAAGCTTCCTGCTGCCAACTCACACATTACGCTCCACAGTGCCACGAAAGTGCAACCGCAACGTTCAAGACATGAGTGCATTTGGCTGTTTGCACTGATGCTCCGTTGGTTAGTGTTATATATTTGCAGTGAGCCTGGATGAGTTGATCCTCCAACCCAGTATCACGGCAAAACGTGAAATAGACACGCATTGGGATGTGTAGGCATAAAGGCTTGTGTAGGCTTTGAAAGCATGAAACTTACATGAGCGTGAATGTCATATGACACGGGATCATGTGACCAAGGTCCCACAACAGAGGTTTTGAGACTAAGTACAAAGGAAATGGTTTGGTGAAGTCACAGAGGTCCGTGCTGGACGATGAGGTTCGAATCCAGGAGGTGACGACGTTTTTCTCGAGTTGTTTTTTGTTTCCGAACCCAACCATGTGTTTTGGCTCATAATGGCTCAAAGCAGGAAAACGTGTAACTTTTACGCGTAGACAGCGGCAAGCGTAGCTATCTCACGTTCTGCCAGAGTGGACAAACGGGTCTATTTCACGCTTTGCCGTGACACCGACGCCCTGTATAATAAACAAAACACTGCTATCTGATGTAAAGACGTGTTGGTTGGGAAAGTACACATCTCAATAGTGTATTCAAAAATAAGAGTCAGCGCTTATAAAAAGTTGGTGAGGCTGCATCGCCTTTGAGTTGAGCTCTTTTCAGGCCACAGTTTGCATCCTTGGAGCGCGCAGGAAGTGAGGCAGATTAAACCTTTTGGACCTGCTAAGTCAACATGTCTCTGCTGTGCGGTGTTGTGTTATTGTTCAGTTGTCAGTTGAGCCTTAGCTCATCGTGGTCGGCTCGGCTCACCGTCCACGCACTTAACAATGAGTGCTTATCTGTGCAGGCTGTGGCAGAGTGGCTCAGCTGCCCCCATCTCTCTGTCACTGCGGGCCAAATAGGGCGTTATTAGGTGGAAGAACTGCTGGCTGGTCAAAAAAAAAAGACCTGTGTTCATATCCTCGCAGTCAGATTAGCCCGATATCTGTAGACGTGAGTGTTTCCAGATCTTTATATGTTGCAGGGGAATTATTGGTTAATCCTTAGTGGCGTGCTGATGAAAAGCTTTAGGAAGGGTGAATATTTCTATAGAGAATCGAATGCCTGTGTGGGTGTAAGTACACCGGGTGGGGGAGGTTTTTGGTGTGTGTGGTAGAAAGGCCCGGCAGCAGGATGTTATCCAGGGATTTAGCACCATGTATTATTATCTGACCAGTTCATTGTTGACTCGCGGGGGGGATATAGGTTAGTGCACAGTAGCAGTACTCATTTATAATACCGAGCTCTGGTGATCGGTTTAAAATGTCGTCACAATCAGCGGACTCCCAGAATCACAAACTAATGCTACCCGTAAGCCAGCGCTGCAGCCATACAAATGTTTATTTTCATCATGGTTGAAAAAGGCCTGTGTGGAAATTGCATTCCTAATTAGGATTAAGGAAGGGGTCAGGCAGGCTGGACGAGAATGTGAAGCATTTGCAATGAGCGCCGTTGATGCCATCTGTGCAGAGTGTGGTGAGGAGCTAATTCTGGCACTCAGTGTGGCACGATTTAACACAGATTTTTGTGGTAGCAGCTCCAATTCAAGCAGGAGATTCGACTGAGACTGCGGTCTGAAAAACTGTTGCAAGGAGTTGAATTGGCCCGCAACCCCTTCTGTTAGGTGTCCTTTAAACTGACGCCACGGAGCTCCCCAAAATTCACTCGGACATCCAACATGTGTGGCATGTCAGATTGTTCGCATAACAGAGATGCTGCACCGGGGGAGGCCCGCTCTGCCTCCTGGCCTCGTGCTTCGATCTGTTTTGACAAGGCGTTCTCACTGTCTCCCTCAAGAGGTTGACCTGGGCCAGAAGAATGAGCAGCCAATTATTTCATCATAAAGTATGGACGAGGTTTCCCCGGGTGTTTCTGAAAGGCAGGGAGAGCTACTGCTGCTTCCTCTTCTTACCTACGAGGGATCCCAATTAGCAGGCTGCGGGGGTTCGGCCTGTTGCTGACAGCCACTATAAATAGTGTCTGAGCATTTGAATGGTCACCTGTTCTCACTTCAGCGAGGGGCAGCTCCTGATTGGACGATGCTACCTGTGACCGTCCACAGTCTCACTGACATCACAGGAGTTCAGTCTTGTATCGCCGTGAAGTATAATTCATTTTTTGGAAGTTAATACTTTGCCCTTTAAAAAAATGACACCGTATTTCTACAAGACAGTTGTGACCGTGTTGAGTTATTGTTTGTTTTTACTTTCATGAAACAAAATTAATATATTTACAAATGTGACAGATGTAATAATGTTGCTAAGACTTCATGTTGAGACAGAAAGGAGGGGGTCGCAGCACCAGAATAACACCGCATATTAAATATAACTCTGGCGCATCATGTTTTCCATGACGACGGCCAGTATATTTAGGTCTGCTCTTCCACATTGTGTGTGTTTGATGGTTATTGTGGCCTCACTCACAATACCCACAGACCATTGTTCTGTTTAATTAAGCATTCATTCACTCCCAGAGCCTGAAACTGTGTCACAACACAAAGGTCTCCATTGGCATGCGAGGCTGCTGGGACCATGTGAAGCGCCAGTGTGACACCAAACAACTGGACTATTTTTATAGAACAACCATTTGATTATCTCGAGGCCAAGATGTTTCACATGACTTCATGAATGAGTAATGTTATCAGTGAAGATCACTCCATGAGTATTAATTATTCCTAAATGCTTTATTGACAAGAACAACCACAGTAAGAGCTTCATGTTTAGAAACACTGATAGTAAAAGTACAGAATGTTTTTATGTGAGCATCAGTGGTCAGAAAATGTGCAACAAAAGACCGTTGCATTTTAAATGACAGCATAAAAAGATGAGGTATGCACCTTTGTCAGTCATGCTGAGGCAGATATTATTGCATTAAGTCATTCGTCTGTTACATATCTGAACATTAGGAGTGTATCCGTACACAGGTTTCACGGTTCGGTATGATTTCGGAGCAGCAGAGAAAGTAGAATAAATACATAACTTAACAATCTTGTCAGGGCATCTGTCCTTCATGTTCTCGTCATCTCAAGAAGGCATCGAGACAATTTCTTCAAACTTGGCAACGCGGTTCACTCATTCGATTTTGATGGTCAAAGTTCAAGGTCACTGTGACCTCACGTCTTTCCTTTTGCTGTCAACGCGGTATCTCAGGAATGCATTGAGTGACCTTCTTCGCATTTGGCACAAACCCTCACTCAGACTCAAGGATGAAGTGACCAGATTTTGATGGTCAGAGGTCAAGGGCTCGATATCTCAGGAAATCATTGAGGGAATTTCTTCAAATTTGGCACCGACACTCAGTTGGAAAGATGATCTGACTGGAATTTGGTGGTCAAACGTCGTAGGTAACTGTGACCTCTCAAAATACGTTTGTGAACACTATTACACTAATTATGACACCATTTCACACAAATATCTCATAGAATAAAATGAAGTGATGAATGTGAACGGTCACTGTGACCGCAACAACACTTCTCTGTCCATAATTCAATATTCCATAACTGAGGGACAGAATGGGAGATGTTGATCATATATGAGGTTGCCAAAACTGAAAATATTTAGAAACGGACATAACTCTTACTGGAACAGTTGAGGCACTCAAATGCTGAATACTGTCAATACAAAAGAGCTGTTTCGTCTTGTTCAAATGAAATTCGTTGGAAAGGTGAGCGGACAACAGCTGCGCTGAGCTCAGCGTGAGTTCCTCTTTCCTGGTCCATCGACAGCGTCCTCCCCCGCTGGACGGCCCGGTAAAACACGGGTTGAAGATGTAGTTTTCACTTCATTACAAATAAAGGTCTGAAGGGGAAACGGATGAAGTAAAGTTACTGATTGAAGAGATTAAAAGGTGAAACCTGGGCCTTGTGAGAATATGAAGTATTTTTTAGAAATGTGCAGGTTTACTGAATACCCCTGTAGTGACTGTGGAGTCCCAGATGTGAAGCGATGGCTCGCTGCAGTGGAAGGTGGAAGAGGAAAGTTGCTTTTCCTCCTCTGTGGTCCGGTCCTGTGAGCTAGTCATACTTAGCTCGGGGTTAAAGTGAGAGCAGGCCAGATGTAGACGCTAACGCTGACACAAAGTGACAGGTTCCCAGGCATTCAGTGACACCATCGGCTCCTTCCCCACCCCACACCCCCCTCCACCCTCTCATTGGCTCAGGCCAAGTCTTTGACCCTCTCGGATCAGAGGGCTCACCAGCACATTGGCTGCTGCGGCCTCATCGGCCTCACAGATCAGAGCCCGCAGCAGCCTCGTATGGAAATGCAGAATAAATGAATACACAAGGAGGCCTCGTAGGGAAGCTGAGCCAGGACACCTGGAAAAGATGGGATGCATTTGAATGAACCCCTGATACCAAGAGACAACTTCAGTCCGACAGAATGAGTTTATCCACCAGGGGTGGAAATGTTGGTGGAAAAAAAAAGACAGCAGTCTGAGTTCAACACATCAGCAGGATGACTTTGTTCAGTTGTGAGTCCTCCTACAGCTCAAATGCAGTGTTTGGACAGTAAAAGTGACCTTTTTCAGGCCAAGTTTGAACCACAGCCACAGATGAAGCGCAGAGTTTCGTTCCACCTCCAGCTCTCGACAAAACTCCGATGGATATCTTAACACTTAAGCGCTGTACTCTGGATGTCTGTCGTGTGGTGCGGCGCTGCATGAAGAGAGAAGGCTTGAAATGAAAACGAGGAGGCGGAAATGTTTCGGTTGTGAACTGCGTTGATGAAAACAATAGAATCCGACGCTTCCTAATTCACGCACCTTCTTGTGGGTTGAATCGTGCCGGGATTGTTCATCCCAGCGAGGTGCAGATGAACTGAAACAGTCTGACTTTTACAACCACTGTGCCACAAACTGTTGGCAATAACAATAATGAAGTTACATCAGAGAACAGGAGCTCAGTGATGTTGATAGTCACATATTTGCGTACCAAAATCACACCCTGTTAAGACAGATGAAAGGAGTTCACTAATTGTTTCACAGATATTCAAATTCCTGCTTCATAATTGAAGAGTCACAATGTACCACTTATCAAAATAAACGGCAGAACTCATCCACAAGATGCTGCTAGTTGTTTGTCTGTTCAACAACAAATATTCTCGTTCTTTTTAAATCACAGCTGATTCCTGCATCACATCCCGATATATCCGCAGTTATTAGCACGCGTGTCATACGGGCACACGCGTGTGAATGCTGTCAGGTCCGTGCCCTCGGGACCTTTACTGCATGTCAGTCCCCTCCTCTCTTTCCCCCTCACTTCATGTCAGTCAAAAAACAAGATGTGGCGTACATGGCTAGCCCTTAAAATGACCGAAATATGTAAATAAATGCAATGACCTTTACGTTATATGTTGGACTGCTCTGCAGCAGTGCTCCAGTCAACCACACATGTAGTACACATCTGATTTGAAAGCACCTTGTTTGTTTTTACCGAACGTAACAGAGCTTCTCCAACATGTTGCATGTACAAAGTGCAGCGTGTGCACGTGATCAGGACGGTGCCACTTCTGTCTCATATTGTCTGAGGAAGCACCATGATGCACATATGTGGACGTGTCTCCTCCTCCTCTTCCTCCTCTTCCTCCTCTCCTCTTCACTTCGGGCCTGTGCTTATAACAACTGATTGTGTGCTGACCATTCAGCATTCTGAACACACTCTGAGTCGCCCGGCCACTTTCATCTCTCAACATTATGATTCTGCAGAAGCCACTTGGCCACCGTCAAAGGCAATGTGACTGGACTGATCCTCCCTCAACGCTGCATGCTACACTAAAAGGAGAAGTTCAGCATTAAGAAACGTGTGTCTTTGCTTACTTGCTGATAGTTACATGAAAAAGATCAGTGCAACTCTGAGATCTGTTGGGGGAACAGGAAGATCCAGTGAGCAGTCGAATATCTGAGCTGACCATAAGTGTTGAAGAAAGCGGCAGCTTAAACAAATGAAATATTTAAAGTGGTGATTACTCGGCGTCAACGGTGCCGGGAGGCAGATTTTGTTATGGTTCGGCAGAACTAAGCTAGTTGTCTGCTAACTGTGGTTTCATATTCATTGTACAACCCATCTACCTCTCAGCCAGAGAGCAAAGACTTCTTCAAATGTGGGACTATTCCTTTAAGATCATTTCGATAGTCCTGTGAATGTCCAGAGGTTCTGGCAGTGATTTACGTTCACCATCAAAGGTAGAAATGGGAGGCTGGAAGGAAACCTTCATACAGTACGTGGGTTTAATATAGCTGCATGTTTTGCATAGACTTGAAGTGTGCTGCTCCGTGTCCAGCCATGCATGTCGCCACTGACATTTGTTTAACAGCTGAAGAAACATCTGACACATTTCTATGGTAGTTTTGTCTTATTTGTGTTTTAACAACTCTACATTTTCCTTTTTACACAGTTTTGGCTATTTTTGTGACATTTTCCTCTCAGATTGACATCTCAGTCAGAGTCACACAGTCCAGTACATGTTGATGCTGCCTGCTGCCACAACAGAGAGAGGAGGAGGAAGTGATTCATGCTTGTGCCATGCTCCAGATCATTGTTTAGTCCAAGCTCAGAGGACCAAACGTCTGTCATTGAAAGCTTGTGCAGAGAAATTGTTTTTCAGCCTATAGAAAATGATTTCCCCCGCGGAACAAACAAAGAGATTACACAGCTGGAAAACTTAACATGGTTTTATTTATATTCGGATTGGTTGCCCGGCGGGGCTCTGTGAGTTTGTGCAGAGCTCTCCACAGACCCGAGAGGTGAGAGTGTGAGCGGGGACGCGACGGTTTCTGTGGGATGACCACAGCTGTGACAAGACAACCTGGGGTCATCCAAACTTTCCCCTCGTTGCCATCATGACACACGGTTTCTATTTTCATGGACTCTCGGGTCTTTTTAGTCACTTTCTCCCACAGCTACCAGGACAGGTGGGTTCCTGTGCAGCACTGGTCATCAGTGTGGGGGACGACAGAGAATCCAGTTACTATGGAAATATCACCGATATTGCTATGGGAACTGGAGCGCGCTTTGTCTAGGATCTAGTTGTAATCGTCTCTCAGAAAGAGGCTTATGGTAATATGCGATGCTCTTATGAATTAATTTGTCAGGCTTTGTGTCCCCGCTGACATCATAGACTTTATCAAATGGAAATTAGCATCTCCTCGGGGTAAAAACTTGCAAGACATGAGAACGCTTCAGTCGTATACGCTGTTCAACTTTCTGCTGTGTTTCAGTTCATGGTTTAAACATCTGTAATTAAAGGGCCATTTCGTTAATCATTCACAATCCTATTATTTTGCTTACATGACTTTTCACTTAAAGATTTTAGATTCAGCATTGTAATGCATTTGTTTTAATGTAAATGTTAACGTCTGTTTGTATAAAACAGTTACCAGTGACTACAGGATATGTTTTTTATTATTTAGAAAACATTTCATTTATTTATTCAGTTGTCCTCATGATGACCTCAGTGTGTCATAATCCTCTAAATGTCACGGCACAATTGGCGTCGTTTTATTACTTTTTTACTATTTTCTTCACTTTTCTGTGAAAACACTTTGGAAATGTTCCTCTCTCCTGGTCTGACCACATCCTGCTCGGGGCTCACGCTGAACTTTTACGTACTGTGACCAGAAACCTGGCGGTCATGTGTGCAGTGCCAACAACAGTAACCTAATTCGTATGAGACCATAAACATTTACACCCCTTAAAAGCTGCTCTGTGTGCTCTCAACTGAGAAATTCCTGCAGAGACTCCTTAAAGGGATGAACAAGTGAAGCTCCACAGGAGACTCAGCTGCTTTTAACACAGCCGGACTGTGAAGAGCAGCTCGTTATCCAGCTGGAGGTCAGAGGGACTGACTCAAACACTCATTTTAAGGGACTTTAATGACACCAGTGATATAATCATTGAAGGTCAGAAAGTTACTGTGGGTCCCAGTTTTTTAACTTAATTAATACATTTTTCTAATTACATTTTGAATTATTCATCCAACTATTGAGGTTTTTTTCTCCTGTTATGTGTTAAATACATTTGAAAATGATGTGAAACAATGAATTGATCGAGAACAAAATAGATTTAAGTCATTGTGAACAGAACATCTCTGATCTTTGGATTTTAATCAAACAAAAACAGGTATTTTTTTGGACACAATGTTTACTATTTACTGACTAAGTGTTTAATTGATTAAATAAGAAAACAATTCATCAATAATTACACTAATTGTCATCTGGAACCTCGTATTAAACTGAAGATCAAGTGCTCTAGATGCTCTAAGAACATACTTGTAATGACACAATGCTGCAGAACAGTGATAACCAGTCATGTCTTTGTAGTTGTGTAGAAACTACAGATTTTAGTTTTGAAAATGATCTGTTGAGTAAACTGCAGCACACGAACAGTAAAGTATTTTCGAAAGTCAACACATCCCAAATGATGTCAGAAAAGAAGATATTTTTATGTGTTCTTGCAGTTTCACTCTTTTCATTTAATTATCAGAATTCTGATAACTTGCAGGAACACACATTTACATTGCTAATCAGCGTTTGTTTCCCTGCTCGGTGTGTTCCTGTTGACTTGGTTAGCTTTTGAAGTGGTGATGAATTTTGTTCTCATTTTATCCTTTTTTTTTTTTGCTTGTGTAGTTGGTTGTGGAGAGAGTTGAGGATGTATGATGGTTTAACTGGAGGATGAACCAGTAGTCTGGTCCTCCCAGCTGAGTATATTCATTTCAGCAACGCAGCGAGCTTTCCCTCCATATTGTTGTTTGCTTCCTCGGTTTGATGTTTGTTGAATAAGTACTCGGAGTATGTAGGCCATGTTATTCATGTAACTTTAGCTATGTAGCATGTACTGTATGTGCTCCCTCGGCTCCACACGTGTGCATGATGCACATGCTCGTTCTGCCTCATTTATGGGAAGCGGTTGGAGCTGCTGCCGCTCTTCTTTATCTTTAATGTTACGTTGCAATATATTCTCTCATGCTGTCATTTTTATAAACTGTTAAAAGATATATGGTTTGAAGGACACGGCCTTGGAGGTGATGTGAGGCCGGGGAGAAAATGAATGGCTCAATCTGCACACACTGAACAGACAGCACTCGTCCTCATGGAGTCACTGGAATCCTGTAGATTACAATGATTAAATATAAAAATACTTCCCGCTTCAGTCATGGGTGGATGGTTTGCTGACAGGAAGCCAGACCTGGCTGAGAGGCTCAAACACATGAGGACTTTCCAGATAGCAACTGTTGATAGTATGCATCTGTACTTTGATGTCTGAGCCTCCGAAGGGGCGTGGGAATATTCTCCACAGGCACGAGGTGGAGATGTCCCACGGGGAATATCACCGGTTGCTTAATTGAACCTTTCTATTTATGATACCAGCCGCACCTCGCTGGATTTACCGAGCGGCAGCGCAGGAAACAAGTGCGGCCTCCCGGGGGAAGCTACAGAAAACAGGAGGGGTTCATTACACGGCGCAGGCATCAAGAAATACCCAGCTCCTCTGTGCCTATTGTATTATTCAGTGATGTAAAACCTTGGGGGTTTATGAGGGCATTACACTAAGATTACAGAGAAAACCCTGCGCCCATCATGGAGGCGGCAAGGAAGATTAAAAAAAAAAAAAGTTGAGTTGAGTTGAGATTTGCAGATTGCCAGATCCCACACAGCTGCGTCCAACCAAGAAGCAACAGAGGAAGTAATGTAGGTCAGCGAGCACCTGCATGCTTTAAAAGCTAATAGTCACATCACACACACCTCACATGCTCACGGCTCGGCTCCAGCTTGTCAGAAAGTAAGAGTGGTGTCTCATTTTCATGGTGACCACACACACACACACACACACACACACACACACACACACACACACACACACACACACACACACACACACACACATGACCGACTCCACGGGTACAAGAGACGAGAGCGAGACCTGAGTGGCTATTCAAGGAGAGCCAAACACAGACAGGACGAGTTGGACATGATCGGGGAAGGATGTGTCGGGCAGACTGGAGGGGAGATGGGAAACGCCGCTCTCATAACACACACTCAGCACTTCCTGATACTTTAGTGGCCCGTCCAGCTGTGGCTCGTCTTTACAGAGTTGGAGAAAGATGCAAACCTTTGCTGAAAGGAACCAGTCGCCTTGTAAACGAGGGAGAGATTTAAATCCAAGTTGGACTTTATTTGGTTGTTTATTTGTGTTTAGTGTCGTTACAAGTTCAACAAAGGCTCATTTATTTGACAGTTATTTTCTAAGTGAATTGTTTTGTATATAAAACATCAGAAAATACAAAACGTTCCCACTGTCACCCAAAATATTCTATACTTTGTCATAGCATGGCAGATATTTACATTTAAGGAGATGAAAGAAGCACGTGACGCATGAGTCAGTTCTTTCCTTTTCGTTTCAGCTGCTCGGGTTCTGCTGTAATATTCAATTGGTCTGAATGTGTTTTTTGTGTTTCACTCTGAAGTCACCGTGTTCGTTCTTCCGGTTCCACTCGGGGTGAACGTCAGAGGCCGGTGTTGCTGAGTGGGGGTTTGATGTGCTTTCCTGGACAGCTGTTTCCATGGCAGACCTTTCCAGCTTTTTATCTCTACGTCAAGCTCACTTAGGCACCTAATCTGCACTAATACTGTCCGAATTAAGGAGGTCAGGGACTGGGGGGAAACTCCATTAGCTCTGTCAGACCCTGAAACCAGTGAAATGAAACCGGAGAGAACTAAAATTAATCACCAGTAATAATTTATCATCAACTTTGGATTCTATTTCAACGCAGCCTATTCTGATATTTTGGACTCCTGGCACGTTGGCCTGGTTAGATTTGGTTTTAAGTTACACATTGCATGCAGTGCATTTGAAACTCAAACCCAGAAGTGAGCAGCGGCATCCTCACATGCACAAGCTTTTGTCAGAAACAGTAAATATAGTCCACGCATGAATTAAGACAATTGACGGGGACTTTTATGGAGCCTCAGGTATCGACACCGTCGTGTAAGCACGCATTCAGTCTCATCAAAACCAGATTGCAGCTGCAGTACAAGGAGCTGTGAGCAACATGCAGGTTGAAAAGCGTTTCTTCTCCACACAGCTTTCATTCTGTTTGTCTGCATCCAGCGCTGAAGAAGAAGCTAAGTAGGTGACAGGCTTCCACTGGAGCGCCGCGTTTCCACTGTCACGTCTCTGAAAGGGGGAATTCTGGTCTTTACTCCTGTGCAGCTCTTTGTTGAAGTTCTCAGGGAGAAAACACGACTTTTTGCAGGTTGTCAGGAACATTTTCACAACGTGCTGCAGAGATAACTCTATTCCACCGGGGACCGAACTCCAGTGTCTCTGCTGCTGCGGCACCAAATACAAGACATCTGAAGACGCAAAGTTAAATCAAATATGAGACATTTATTTATTTCATATTTACTGTTGCTCCCAACATTGATGAACTGTTGAACTAGATTTCCAGATAAGTGGCTTCAAATTATAGTCGAGGATACTTTTAACCGCGGCAGGGAGAAGGTCTTGGTTGTTGGTGGTCGTGGCTCCTCCACTCAGA
Source organism: Brachyistius frenatus (assembly GCF_029030835.1). NCBI lineage: Eukaryota > Metazoa > Chordata > Actinopteri > Embiotocidae > Brachyistius > Brachyistius frenatus. Next base: position 140,640 of record NW_027210942.1, read on the forward strand.
GGTCAGCGTCCTACTGCTGGACAACGTCTCTGTGTAGAGGACTGCTTCTAACAATGTTTATGACGTCAATGAGGAACGGCTCATCCTTTTTATTTGTCACCCGCAGACTTCGTGTCATCAGGAGAAATTGCAAAATCGCTGCTTTCGTGTAAAAGTGAACACGATATGTTGATAAGAGCAAGGCCGAGCTATTCAAATGATCTTCTTACTCTGTAAAGGCCAAGCATGAACCTCAAGCACACAAAGGGACTGTAAATATGATAATAATATTAATAAACTTTATTTGTAGCGCACCTTTCATACAAGAAATGCACCTCAATGTGCTTCACAGCATGAAAATGACGTGCAGTGTTTCACATAAAAACAGATATAAAGGAACATTTAAAAATATGGAAAAGAAATGAGATGCATAAGAACAGATCAAATTAGACACAAATAGAGTGAAATATAAAATAAGCAATATGCATTTTAAAGAGAGCTTCAAGAGTAGTTAGTTAAAGGCTAATGTTTTGAGCTATATTTTAAAAGTGTAAATTATTATATTTTGAAAGTATTAACTGAGCAGCTTCCCTGATATCTAACAGATAGTTTGTTCCGCAGCTGAAGTAAACACTGCAGAGCAGCCAGAACCGGACTGATGTGTTCTCTCCTCTCGGTTCTGGTTAATAATCCAGCTGCAGAGTTTTGGATGAGCTGAAGTCTCTCTGTTGATTTCTTTGGAAGGCCAGTAAAAAGTTCATCATGACAGTCGGCTAGAAATGAGGGCGTGAATCAACTTCTCAGCATCTGTCTGATTCATAACCGGCCGCACCTCGGCGATGTTTCTAAATATGAAACGTCGGACGCGGGTGTGACCTTCTTGTTCACTCCCCGCAGTCTCTTAAAGGCAGCAGCTGAAAACAAGCTGCCGTCTTGTTATGATCTCCAGAAAGACCAGGGGCTAATCAGCTTACCCTGTCTGCTTCAGCAGGTGACCCGGCACACCCGGTGTCCTGGTGACAGTTGCCTGAGGTCAGGTTATCCCCGTTGGAGCAGTTTTCTTGAATGAAATGCCCGACACCCACTCGTCCTCTAATTAGTGGACTTACAAACTGGCTTACACACTATTAGGTTTGAAGATGGAGGAGGTACGTTTTAAAAATGAATACAAATGTCATGACTTGTTGTAATAATTTCACTGTTAATTCATTATAATTAAATATACACATTTAAATATTTCAGTACTAAACTCTAATAATAAATAATAAATCCATGGAGGGATTATTAAACACAGCGCCCCTGTAAGACACGTGGTTGTGGTTGTTTTGGGTCTATTTGTTTTGTTTTGTGCATTTAGTAGTTGGTTTGTCTATTTTTTGGTTATTTTGTGGATTTTTTTTGGTCGTTTTGTGGATTTCTGTGGTTGTCCTTGATGTTATAATCAAGTCTTTGTGTGACCTGTGTACAGCCAGTCAAATCCACTGCATGTGAGAGCAGAATCTTGTTGATGTGTTTGTCCAGTAAGAAATAGAATCAGTAAAAATAGATGTTCAGCGCCCTTTCGTCAAAGAGCCAGAGCATCACTTCAGCTCTCTGGAAGTGTTGATGAGCATGTTCCTCGGTCGACGTTCCAGTGGAAGTGATTTGTGCTCCGACTGTTTGTGGACCGAAGGCAGTCGGGAGGATTCAGCCGTGCCTCCTTCCTCACATCTCTGTGGGGTGCTTTAGCACCATTAGTCCCTCTGGAGGAGGCAGAGAGAGGAGGCAGAGGGAGGAGGCAGAGAGAGGAGGCACAGGGAGGAGGCAGAGACAGGAGGCAGAGAGAGGAGGCAGAGGGAGGAGGCAGAGGGAGGAGGCAGAGAGAGGAGGCAGAGGGAGGAGGCAGAGAGAGGAGGCAGAGGGAGGAGGCAGAGGGAGGAGGCAGAGGGAGGAGGCAGAGAGAGGAGGCACAGGGAGGAGGCAGAGACAGGAGGCAGAGAGAGGAGGCAGAGGGAGGAGGCAGAGAGAGGAGGCAGAGGGAGGAGGCAGAGGGAGGAGGCAGAGGGAGGAGGCAGAGAGAGGAGGCAGAGAGAGGAGGCAGAGGGAGGAGGCAGAGACAGGAGGCAGAGGGAGGAGGCAGAGGGAGGAGGCAGAGAGAGGAGGCAGAGAGAGGAGGCAGAGGGAGGAGGCAGAGAGAGGAGGCAGAGGGAGGAGGCAGAGGGAGGAGGCAGAGAGAGGAGGCAGAGGCAGAGAGGAGGCAGAGAGAGGAGGCAGAGGGAGGAGGCAGAGAGAGGAGGCAGAGAGAGGAGGCAGAGGGAGGAGGCAGAGACAGGAGGCAGAGAGAGGAGGCAGAGGGAGGAGGCAGAGGGAGGAGGTGCTTGAACTACTGGCATGGTGAGCTTTCCCTGAAAAGGGCACATGCCTCTCCGCACAATTATCCACTGTGCATAGAAACAGCACCCCCACCCTCAACACACACACACACACACACACACACACACACACACACACACACACACACACACACACACACACACACACACACACACACACACACACACACACAATGGTTTAAGCAACACAACTAAAAATGGAAGATGGACAGTAACAGATCGAGGCCAAACAGCGGCTGCATGTTCAGAGGATCACGTGACATTTGTGCTGCCTGTACACGTGTGTTACTGGACAAAGTGAAAGTGTTAAAAGCAGAAGAGCCTCAGTGGATGTCAGCTGGTATCGTACGTATAGATCGCCACTGCGTCGTGAAGATCGATGCTCTGGAGAAGATAACGTCACGTTTCCTGTCCTCTTGTGTTGCAGGCTGCTTCAGCGTGATAGCGGTGGTGCTGAAAACCAACAATGAGTCACCGTGGACAGATGAGTTCGACAGTAAGAGCTCATCAACAACTTCCTACGCAACTAAATGCAAAACCAGTTGTGGGGTTTGGATGCATCACTTCCTGTTTCCTTTTTCCGTTCTGCAGAAATCGAGTTGTCCTGTCTGATTGAGTCCATTTCTACGACCAACCCCAGGGTCGAATGGAAGAAGATCACGAGTGAGGGGCCGAGTTACGTCTACTTCGACAAGAAGATCTCAGGTAAAGAAGAAAATACACAAACAAGTCAACACTCAGTCTGCTGCTTGTTTTCTTAACAGTTATCCATTTATGACTGTTACGTGTTTTTTCTTCTGACAGGTGACCTGGAGAAAAGAGCGTTGATCAGAGAACCGGCCACGTTACTGATAACCAACGCCACGAGATCCGACACAGCCAAGTACCGCTGCGAGGTCACCGCCGCCGACGACCAGAAGTCATTCGACGAGATTGTGATCGACCTCGTTGTAAGAGGTGCGCTGTCTTACTGGCATCATTGATCAACGTGTCAATCGAATCCACGAGACAGAAAATACTGAAAATATAGATGAAGATCTTTCCAGACGTTGGAAACAAACCGTCATTGTGCCCTTCGAAGAGAGAGCTCCTCGTGGTTGACGCTCTGGATGCTGTAAGATGAAACCGTGTTGTAGGTCGCACCAGCCCTTTGGCACACATACGAGGATGCGTTGTGACCAGACCTGCCCAGCTGCACAGGCGTGTTCAGGGCTATAAGAGGAAACCTCTGAAACTGCATCTGCTCTGAATCGCCGTGCTAAAGAAAGCAAGCGCTGCATGTTTTGGTGGCGTTTTCTGGCACGGGCCGAAAAATCGCTGCTACCGATGCCATCAGTCCAGTGAACCGTGAGGGGTCAGGGTGACATTGTTTTTTAAAGTCAATCGTAAGCCCGGTAGCATCACGCGGGAGCTGTCAGTCTGTTCATCGCTGTGATGCTTACAGAACATAAAAGCTGGCGTGAAGTCACAGCTCAGCATAGAGACTATCATCATATGTTTGTGTGTCACCACAGTGAAGCCGGTGGTGCCAAAATGCAGCGTCCCCAAATCCGTGCCTTTCGGGAAGTCGGCCGAGCTGAGCTGCGTGGAGAAGGAGGGCTTCCCCAAGTCTCAGTACCAGTGGTTCAAGAACAGGGAGGAGATTCCCGACGACCCCAAGACCAGCCTCAAGTTCTTCAACTCCTCGTACACGCTCAACGCCGAGGCAGGATCTCTGGTCAGTGTGTGTGTGTGTGTGTGTGTGCGTGTGCGTGTGTGTGTGTGTGTGTGTGTGTGTGTGCGTGCGTGCGTGCGTGCGTGCGTGCGAGTGTGTGCGTGTGTGTGTGTATGTGTGCATGCGCATGTGTTTGGACAAGGACGCGCACGAGGTGCAAGGGCGGGGCAGCAGGGCCGGTGGCCCGACGCCCAGGGGTGGGGGCGGATATTTTGGGGAGACAGTTGATGGTGCGAGAGGGCTTCGAGCCACGAGGGGAATCTGCTGTCCTCGTTTGCACATTCCTCAGTTCCCGCCTGCTTTCCAGCTCGGCTCGGCGGTCAACCTTCACGCTGACGCACCACGTCTGACTTCATGTGGACATGTCGGGAGTCCGAGCTGTAAACTTAGGAGGTTTGGAGAATGTTTCTCTGCTGTACTCATCTGGTTATTTTTAGAGAACACGGTTATCGGTGCCTCTGCTGTCCCTGCGTGGGATAGAAATACAACATGCCAAACAGAGGGAGACTGAAACTGGGGGAAAAGTTTCACACTTCAATCACATTAGGTTTCATTATTCAGGCAGGAAAAGTTACAGCTTCGCTAATTATATAAAGTTAAAGAAACTCTTTTTTTTTCCAATACTTAATTGGAAGAGTTACGTTATTTAGGAAGTCTATAATCTGGTCGACTCTATGAATGCTTTTACTTTACATAAGAAAGGAAAATACATATATGCATTGTGTGTATTTGTGTATGTACCAATATATATGAATATTTAGCAGTGAGTCCAAGTCTGTTCAGTTTTCAGTTTTAACATCCCCTGACATGGTAACCAGCCCCTTTAGTTTTTTGGTGATTGTTTGATGTAGTGGCTGATTTTCTCTAAAATTTGGATGCAATGTAATTTACAGAGTTTTAAGTCCGTTTTTTGTGTTAAATTACAGGAACAAAAAGAGAAATTTTATTTTATTTTTTTTTTTTATTTTTTAAAGGACTACCTGATAAATTAATAAATATGTCATCACTTCCTGTGATAATAATCATGCTGCACATCACAGGAATATTTTAGTTCTCATCTTTTTATATTTATTTAATGAACTTCGAGAACCGTGGCGATAAAAGCTCCTAAAAGCTGCTAAAAGTTCCTAAAAGCTCCTAAAAGGTCCTAAAACAGGGGTGTCAAACATACGGCCCGCGGGCCGGATCCGGCCCGCCAGGAGGTCCAGCTCGGCCCGCCGGATGACTTTGCTAAGTGTGAAAATTACAGAAAGACATAAATTGCATTTCTATGAGAATATGGAGGTTTATGAGTACAAACGTTTTGTTGTTGTTTTTTAATCGATCCAGTAATTCCTTCAAAAACAGCGTAAATGGGCTGATGTCTGAGTTTTTGGTCTTTATGTTTCTAGTTTATTGTAGAAAGACCTTAAAATAGGGTTTGTCATCCAAAAACCTTCACCAATGATTTAAACAAAGAGAAATATTGTCGTTATGTCTGCGTTATTATGCTGTGATTTTACTGGTCTGGCCCACTTGAGATCAAAGTGGGCAGTATGTGGCCCCTGAACTAAAATGAGTTTGACACCCCTGTCCTAAAAGGTCCTAAAGGTTCCTACAAGGTCCTAAAAGCTGCGTATGTTTCCAGAACAGAGCGTCTGTGACTGGAATATAGAAACAAGGACGACATCAGCTGTCAAAATAAGAGCTTTAGACGCTGTTTAATTCATGTTCATTCAACACATAGACCTGCTGGATGAAACAAACAAAGAGACGTCTCTGACAACTGGACGTGTGGAGAAAACTCATTTAACATCCAGTAATATGGAATCACTTCCTTTGATCACAAACATTTTAATGTGAAGAACACATTTCCCTCAAACCCCGTCACTTCCTGTTTCTCCAGTTTTATTTGGAGATGAAAACAGGAGCAGAGCCTCTCTGATTGAAAATGAGGAGTTAGTTTTGTTAATAAAGACAGTTTAATTTTAAAAGATTGACTTTATGTTTTAATACTTTCAACACAGTTTCTGATGACGACAGTTTTTATGGGAATTTTCAAAAAATGCAAGCTGCCGCAAATTTTGCCTTCTCCTTAAATTTGTGTTAATGACTGAGAGATGACATCATGTCTCTGTTTATTTACACTCACTTTTATCTCTCAGAAAAAGAAAATATACTATCATCATAGAATCACAACTTTGTTCTCAGAAGTATAGAAATAAGCTGTGATCCTGACAGCATCAGTTTGGGGTTTGCAGATATCAGATGTATGATTGTGATTTCTCCGACGCAGATGTTCATTGCGGTCAGAAAAGAAGACGCGGGCGAGTACTTCTGCCGAGCGAAGAACGATGCCGGATACGCTGAGTGTGCAGCTCAGACCATGGAAGTCTGTAAGTGCTCCTCCGCCAAGCAGGCTGGAGGGACTCATGAATACCATGTTTCACTCAAATGGAATGAAATCCTGTCCCGTGTTTGACTTGTCCGTCCTCCACTGACCTCCACAGATGATATTGATATTTTGGGGATCATCCTGGGAGTGCTGGTGGTGGTCATCGTGCTCTTATGTATAACAGTGGGCATCTGCTGCGCCTACAAACAAGGCTACTTCTCCAGCCAGAAACAGACGGGGAACAAGTAAGACATCCCGTCATCAGCAGATACATGAGCTGTGTTCCTGTATCACAAGAACTCCGGTAAAACCCTCATGTGGTCTGTCTTTCAGTTACAAAGTCCCGGCTAAAGGTGACGGAGTGGACTACGTCAGGACGGAGGACGAGGTTGGTACACATGGAGATTATTGTCTTTATAGTCATTTGATTGACTTTCTAGAAAAATGAAAACAGATCCACATTAATCATTTCAGCTCAACTTGTTCTGAACTGCTGTGAAATACTGACTCACTGTATAGAGATGATATAAAGATCACTGCCTCCACAACCTATTTTGTGATTGTTGCGATAAAAATTGTTTGATTTTGCAGTGGATTTTCTAAAACAAAATTATTTTCAGAGTTTTGAGTGAGATTATTGCATAAAATTGCAGGAATTAGAAAAAATTACAAATCGAGAAAGAAAAATGGGGTTTTCATGAAACACCACCTGAAGAAGTAATAAATGTGTAATCACTTCTTGTGATAATAATCCTGCTGCACATCAGAAATATTTTAGTTCTCATCTTTTTATATTTATTTAATGAACTTAGAGAACCGTGGAGATAAAAGCTGCTAAAAGTTCCTAAAATCTCCTAAAAGCTGCTAAAAGGTCCTAAAAGCTGCGTATGTTTCCAGAACAGAGCGTCTGTGACTGGAATATAGAAACAAGGACGACATCAGCTGTCAAAATAAGAGCTTTAGATGCTGTTTAATTCATGTTCATTCAACACATAGACCTGCTGGATGAAACCAACAAAGAGACGTCTCTGACAACTGGACGTGTGGAGAAAACTCATTTAACATCCAGTAATATGGAATCACTTCCTTTGATCACAAACATTTTAATGTGAAGAACACATTTCCCTCAAACCCCGTCACTTCCTGTTTCTCCAGTTTTATTTGGAGATGAAAACAGGAGCAGAGACTGCTGATGACATTTTTTATCAAGAAATTGCAGAAATTTAATGCAAATTCAAACGAGCTCCACAAATATTGCGAAGCTCGTTTGAATTTGCATTAATTATTGTTCATCACAAGATGGTGATTTCCCGGAGAGACGGATTCATGTCTGTAAATTCTTGCACTTGATAAATAAGCCTGAACCTGCAGAAAGCAGATATACCCACATAAACTCACCTGAACATGCATTTTAATATCTGCTGTAAGGAGATGAATCGTTAAATGTTGCCCCCGTTTGTCCGTTCGCTCTCCGCAGGGCGATTTCCGACACAAGTCGTCGTTTGTGATCTGAAGGAGGGACGAGCGGCGCCGTGCTGAGTAAAGACGTGACCTGGCTGTTCGACCACAGTTCAACCTCGGAGCTCGCAGCCTCACGGAAATCCAACTACTCAAAGTTTGCCAAAGGTGACAGGATCTCACAGGACAACAATATGTAGAAACAGAAGATGCATAGGGATGGAGAATCATTTTACTTTATCACCTTCAACAGTTCTTTTGCTAAATACTGGCGTTCTTACTTTACAGTTATTGCATGGTTTTAAACACTAATCAAGGTGAGGAAGAGGAAGGATTTCTTTCTTCTGCCAGGTAGAAAAGGAGGAGTCTCTCATCTGCAGTCAGTCTATCACCACACCTTTCTACTGTCAACATTTTGCTTCAAACCTTTTGTCATTTGTATAACATTTCTTTTCTACTGTTGAAATTTGTCAGACTATTTTTGATGGAATATATTTTAAAATGCCTATAGATAAAGGTTTACTTTTTTAAATATTTGTAAAATACTAACATGTGTTTTTTTTTTTTCTTTTTTTCTTTGGTTGTGGATAAAAACTATGTAACACTTTAACCACTTTGCATCAAGCTGTAAGAATTTACACCTTTGCAATCAGAAGAGACAAAGACAAATGAAAAATGGCGTGCGGTAGCATATGGAGACGTGCTTCTAGAGCGGCGGTCTTACATGTTGAATTTCTCCACTGGGACGTCCCAGTGGGGGTTGTGAGACACTTCCGTGTTCCTGTCTGTAGATAGTCTTAGTAAGAGGCTTTGAAGAGTGCCAGTCAAATGCTGTGAAACACTGGACACAATCAGTGCTGCGTTTTCTTCATTTTAAGTGTCCTTCTATGCTTGCTGTTGATCTTGTATATATTGAAGTTACTGTCAGGATAGAGTTTTGCTGTCATACATATGTTCAGTATTACACTATTATAATAATAATAATAATAATAATGATAGTATTATAAAACAGGGTTTGTGAGTTAACCTTCCAGACCCAAAGGGAACGAGAGGAAAATGGTACTTTTTAATAGAAAGAACAAAAACCTCTGTGTTGAAGCCGCCACACCGTCAGGAATCACAAGTCGTCACTTCGAGCTGACGTTTAGTTCCGACTGGATGTTTTTATTTGAAAGAAAAATGCTTTTAGGTTTGACTGCAGCTCTTTTTGTTCTCGTTCCTGAACTGACCCTGAATCAGTGTTACGGTGGTAAACAGCTCGGGGGTCTGGAGGGTTAAAAAGTTGTACTGATTGTAAATAAGTAGGTTTTTTTTTTTCTCTCTCAAACTGATGTAAAGTGGTGAAAAATGTAAAAGAAAAAAAAAAGAAAGAAAAATGACCCTATTTGAGGCTAAATGAAACTCTTTCCATTTGTAAGACTGAAGAAAAGGTAACATTTAATCGGATCGTTCAGAACACACGAACAAGAGCTTCTCGAGTCACTTTTTAAAAGGTGTTTAAAACAAACAGCTCTGTGGGCTGGAGGAGGATGATTGGACCTCCTGATGTGTTTCAGTAGTCCAGTGAGACTCTTGTTCCGCTGGGACGGATGTTTTCCAATCAGCAATGCAGTGAAATGTTAACCGGATACCAGTCGTGGTAGAGACGATCAGCCCAACGTTTGCACATCAACACTGCTCACTCCAACTTCACATGTCGCATGAAGGAACCAGGAGGCAACATGGTGTACTATTAGTTCTGGTCCCGTTGCAGGTGCACGGTACCGGTTGCAGGTGCACGGTACCGGTGAAACGACGTCGTGCAGCACACAGATGCAAATATCTCCCCTCCACATTTGTACAAAGTTCATTCCTCTTAAGTGCCTTCTGCCTTCGAAGTAGTTCAGTTTCTCTGCAGCTCTGCTCTGTTGGTCCTTTCTACGATACCGTGGGAGGCTTCACGCCCCCAAACCCCCTTTAATTTACCCACAAAGCCCGGCGTTTGAGAGGAATGATGTCTCTGCAAATTTCCGCTTCCCGTCTTTACATATCTGCAAATTTTGTAAATAGGTTTTTTCATAGATTTGAAAGGTGTAGACATGTTGAAGTAGAAATGAAAAATATTAGTGCCTATATATAGTGGGACTTATTTTTGGTAAAGACACGTAGCACTAATAGGCAAAAAACAACAACAACAACAACTAAAGAAAAGCCTGATACCCAAAGCAGGGATGTTTCTCTGAGCTCTGGTTTATAACAGGGTTTTTTGTTTTTGTTCCCCTGACACGCAGAGGTCTGGTTTTCATTTGTAGGTGCAGGTGTTTTATTTTGAAATCCACTGAACACGGTGTCCAAACAAAGAGTTGACTCTGTTTTTACTGAAGTGTCGCAGAGCTACAACTGTTTAGGTGCATTTTATAAACCAGAGTTCATGCAAAGTGTTGGCCGCCAGCAACAAACTACAGTTCATGTGGAGGAGCTGCATGCAGGCCGGTTCCCCCCCGCAAGGCCGGTTCCCCCCCGCAGGCCGTCCCGACCGCGGGCGTCTGCAGGCCGGCTGGATGCTGAGAGGCTGCAGCGGTGGAGTTTCCGTTGACATCAGTGACAGATGGTCTCGGGTGTGTTCTGTGTAACACGTTAACTATCCGCTGTGTTTCCTCTGGACTCGGCAGCGCTGGTTGAACCGTCAGACAGGATGTACATGATTTTATGAACCAAACGCACAGACAGAATGTCATCTCAGGCTGCTGGGGTTGTTTTTGTTCATTTTAGAAGCACTCTATTTGTGATTAATAAAACTCACTTCTAATATTACTGCTGCGTTTGTTTGCTTTCTTGCTGTTGCTCTGTGTGTGTGTGTGTGTGTGTGTGTGTGTGTGTGTGTGTGTGTGTGTGTGTGTGTGTGTGTGTGTGTGTGTGTGTGTGTGTGTGTGACATTTCTCTGCTCCTTCAAACCCCTCCACGACTGCTCCACATCCCCCCCGCTGCTCACAGAAATCCTATTGAGTATGAAGGTCCATCAAATATCCCTCTGACAGCATCTTTGTTGATCTAAAGCTGTAATCTATTAGTGGGACTTTAAGCCATTTCCACTTTCCACACTGCGAACAGCTTTCTTCTTCCTCTCTGGTTCTTGTGCCAACTGGCAGCGAGTTCCTGGATAAAGAGCACTACGTTCAATGAGCTCAGCCTGGATAATATATTGTCGTTCGCAGCAGGGCCAGAGGACACTTTTATTTAATTCAGTCAAATCACTTTAAGAAGGGAAGCGCCTCAGTCGGGAAGAAAACACCTTGTTCTTTAGGATTTGAAGGAAGCAGGAGGACTTCCTCTCTTTTGGTTCCACTGACTCACTGAGGCTGCACAAACCTTCCTCTGAAAGTGAAGCCGTGTTTGAGTCCTACGTTCAAAGGTCTCGTGAGTTAATGAGGTAAAACAGATGTGCGGTTATAGTTACAGAGATAATCCGCTCAATAAACTCCAGGAATGACTGTCATGACGAATTCATTACTTTCAAACACTGGTTGCTGTATTCATCAGAATTTAAGATGAGCACATCATTATATTTGTTTTGAAACCTGTCGTAGATAAAATAGCAGACAGGTAGGACATAATAAACAGCTGCGAGATGGAACCAATATTAAATATGTGAAGGTGCCACTAGTAGTGCTGTGGAGCTGTGTTTTAAAGAGTGGGTGGTCCCTCTCCTATTTCTTCTGCAGTCCTACTAGTGGCTCCTCACTATTCCTCTGATAACTTGCAGAGAAACAGTTTGTATTTTGTTGAGAGCTGCTGAATGTAAACACACATTTAAAGAAACTCCAAAAAGCACCTTTATTGTTGAAACTGAAATACTTGCTGAAAGAGGAAATGTTTTACTTTAAAGAGCAGCCGTCCCGATGTTCAGCATGAGAGTTGAGCTGCTGCCGGCTCAGAAACTTTTTAAGAGGCTTGTTTTCGAGGATTCAGAAAAGTATCAAAACTAGCCTTAAATACCAGCACGTAAGATTGAGAAAAGGATGTCTTATATTTGCTCTTTGCCACGACTGTAAAATCTGAGCAGCTCATTCATTTTTGCAAGAAAATTCAAGTTGATCATGATATTAAATGAGAAAATGAGAATCTGATAGCTCATATCCAAACTATCACCATGTTGTGTGACATGTGACTGACTCTGATTCTTTACTTTTTTTTTAAATTTGATCATCTATATTTATGAGAAGTTTCTGGACACAGTTGCATTGCATGTGAGTAAGTTAACAATCATGTAAGCATCAGATAACGATACAGCACCTTCTACACAGTTATGTTTATGATGCAACTCAGATAAATAAAGTTATTAAGAGCAGCATGATGACATCATCAGGCAGTAACCAGGACGACTGACATCACGGAGGCAGAAATACCAGCAGCAGTAACAGCAGAGTGGGTTCACGTTTACAGATATTATCTTCATCACTTCTGACACTGAAACTTGTATTTGTTCCTCTGATGTTTTATTCTTTCTGCCTTTAATCAGGAAACACAGAAGTGACTCATACTCAACATGTTCCAGAAACAACCTTACTTTACATTTTATTACCAGTAAAAGAGCAGTTCGATTACTTCACGTGTTCATTTTGACCGGCGGGCAGATATGTTCTCAACACCAGCAGGCTGACCTTTAAAACATCAGCTGCACGACCAACCGGCCGAACGCACCGCTCACAGGGATCTCTGTTGTTTTTTTATTTGATTTGTTACAAACATCTTCAGATTTGCATCAGTAAGGAAATATCAGCTAATGTGGACCCATGTGTCAAAATCCACTTCTGTTTCAATGGCTTTACTTTATTTACTATAATGTCCACATTCCCAATTAATGCTACTCAAACTAAGAGATATGAAATATCGTGTTGGCACACGAGTTCTGGTGGCAGGATTTAACTCGTGGTTTCTTTTTGTCCGTGTACTAATAGCTTTACAAGCGGACCTACTTCACCGTTCTCATCACTGTGATGCACATTACTGCTTCACAGCGGTGGAGGTGGAGGCTGACGGTTGTGACAGTGATGAAGACATCCTCAGGAAGATTGATTTTACCAGGAGTTTGATGCCATCTGTGTCGTTGCATTCCTTTAATGATGAATTATAAAGGTGTGGACAGTTTGGACTGCACACGCACATCTGCAGAGGGGTTCGCTGATCCAAGAGAAACCTTGCTGACACGCAGAATTGGCCCTTAATAGAAACCGCAAGCACGGTGGTAAGTACAGGATCAGTGGGGGCCCACAGCAGTTTTTTCCCCAGAGGCCCTTTAACAGGTTGTTTCCTCCCTGAACTGGCTGATTTATCTGTTTATTTCTAATATCCACATTCTGGTCATTTTCAGAACAGTGAGGTTTTCAGCAGAAGTGTGAGCAGGAAACCAGATCGGACCAAACCAAATCTGACAGAAGGATGTCGCCTGTTTAGAAAATATCACAGTACAATATGACGCACTGACACGTTGACAAGATGTCTTTACCCGGACGGGGATCTAGCTGCACCTCCTGCTCCCATCCCAACAGAAATAATTGGACTCAGCTCGTTAAAACTTTTTAGTCATTTGTCCAAACATGAGGAAGAGGAGCAGGATGTGACCACGCGGTGCTCTCAGATGTCCCAGCATGCTCTGGTGTGACAATCTTTGATTTGTGTGACAATCTTAGACTTTTTTTTTTTTTTAACTGTCTCAAGAGTGAGTCAGAACATTGTTACGTCTCGGCAGCAGAGGGGTCATTTAACTGCTGTCAGGGTGGATCATAAAACTTTGCACAAAAGGAGGATCATTATAATCTTTTTTCATAAGTCACCACAACTAATTAGGCACTTAAGAGAATCTGTTCCCAGAGGAGCCTCATAACAAGAGGAAGAAACACGTGCCTGCAAGCACACACACACACACACACACACACACACACACACACACACACACACACACACCCTATTTGTAATAACTGTTTCTTGCTCAGTATTTGAAAAGCTTTCCTTCACAGCGATGTGTGTGTGAATATTTAATATTGAACAATGGTTGGTTTGTATTTTTTTAGTAAACAGTTTTTTTTTACTGTGGCATTAAATATCAGCACCACACTGGAACCTTTTAAAAGTTTCTGAGACTTTCCATCTCAACAAGAACTCAAATCTGGGTGAAGAAAAAAGACATGCACGTGGGTTATAATGTGGGCGGAGATTTATTTTGACAAGGATTTTTTAAAAAAAAATACTGAATAATGGGTCAAAACGTCAGCAGCTTAAATGCAAAACCCTTCTTAGCTGCAGTTGAAGTGAGGAGGGCAGTCGGGCTCATCGGTGTCCTGCTGTGGGTAAACTCTGCCCTCTAGTGGTGCAGCAGGTCATCACACACACTGAGAATTAGATCAAAACATGGTTTAGAAATCATGCTGGAATACATGCTATAATGTCATTAAACACAGCAAAACCACTTTCAATTCAATAACCCTATCAGACTTGTTAAGCCCTGTACATGTGTACACCATCTTTTATACTCTTCTTCACCTCTTGTTACTTTACAGAAGGATAAAAGACACATGTATGTATACAGTTCACATGTATATGTGAACATGGCACATCGTGACCTGACACGGTCTGTTCACAATAATGATCGTGAATTATCATGAATCCACCAGACTCTCCGTTCATTTGTCATTATATGTGATAAATAAACCCAGATGTTGTTACCGGGTTCCCTAACTTTACCTGCTGCTGGTCGGCGGTATAAAGACGAAACGTAATTGGTTACAGATTACAAACTATACATTATATTTATACCCAGTTCAAAATAGAGCAAGTCATGTAACTCTTCTGACTTCGTTAAATTCATATAACGTGTTGCATTTGATCCGCTGCTTTTTTATTCATTTTTAAACGTTTTTTTTTTTTAAATTTGGAATAATTGTAATTTAATGACATATAATAAATCCTTAAAACACAATACGTTTTTATAATAGATAATTATGTCTTCACATTTATTTAATCTTGTGTCTGGTTTTTACTCATCTCAACTCCTCTGGTCTGAAATCCTTCAAATCAAGAATCTGAGAGAAATAAATGCCTCCTCGCGCTTTGGTTGAATTGTTTTATAACTAACCTGAGAGCACGAGCTCTCCAGGCCGCAGGTGTGACGTGCGCATGAGCAGAAGAGCAGGAGGGAACCTGTCAGACGGAGGACCCAGCGCGTGGGTTGTCGCTCCTTCCGCCTGTTGATACTGCGTCAGAGAAGTGGAGAGGAGCGAGACCCGCGTTCAAAATGTCTGTCTGTGAGTTATAGCTGGTATCAAACGGTATCAAACGGTATCAAACGGTATCTAACGTGAACGAGAAAAGAGAAACACGTCAACCCGCTCGGTGAAAACGGCTTTCCTTCACATGACTATCGGCGCATGCGCAGTCCGCCAGTTGTAACTCGAAATACTGAATAATCTGGAAGCAGCTCGCGACGAACCGAGAACAAACTCAGTCTCCGTCTTCCGGAAGGAGGTCCCCGGTCCCCGAGCAGGTCCCCGAGCAGGTCCCCGGTCCCCGAGCAGGTCCCCGGTCCCCGAGCAGGTCCCCGAGCAGCCATGAGCTTCTTTGGTTTTGGTCAAAGCGCGGACATCGACATAGTTCTGAACGACGCCGAAACCAGAAAGAAAGCGGAGCACAAGAGCGAAGACGGCAGGAAGGACAAATACTTCCTGTTCTACGACGGAGAAACGGTGTCCGGGAAGGTCTCCGTGACGCTGAAGTACCCGGGGAAGAGGCTGGAGCACAGCGGCATCAAGATCGAGTTCATCGGCCAGATAGGTGAGCGGCCGGTAGGCCCTGCTCCAGGAGCGGACCGAGTACAGGAGGTGTCGGGGGCTCGCTCCGGGCGGCCGCCCCCCTGTACTTTAATAAACGGACCTTTTCAGTAGTCTAACTTGTAACAGGCCTCACTTCTCACTGTCAGGTCTCGTGACAGATGTGGACGCACGTTCACATCAGCTGACTCATCAGCCATTGGTGAGCTGTCTCTGTGACCTTTGACCCTTATGTACAACAACAACAAAATATCAGTCTAAAACTAGAAACGGCGGCTTTCTAGTCAAGAAGAAGTAGTCCTAGTTTGTTTCCCTTCGTCTAATGAGCTAATAGGTCAAATATTATCAGCTAAGTGATTGTAGAAATTATTTTGAACTTGTTTCCGAATCAAAACAAAGATGGTGGCTATCTTTGTAACATCAGTCAACTACTCTTTCAATTCAGATGGAGCGTATTTGATAATACAAGCACGACGTCAGGATTTACTAAATCACACTGTCTGCTTAAAGAATGAGGTCAATATGACGTGTTGAGCTCAGGACCGTTTTGAAAGGTGTCTTTATGTGAAGCTGCCTTGAGGAACCATCAGCTCTCACTCAGACCTTCTGTTCTCCTCCATGCTGTTTCCTTCAAGATTAATCTGCTGCCATAGTGTGGATGTCTCTCACGTTGTCCTTTACAGACTCTTAAAGCATGAATGTGTCATTTTCCTGAACTGCTGCGTCCCTCCCTATTCCTCTTTACCTGTTTCACCACCAAATAAAGAAGAAGTGGTGCTGTGGATGGAGGGGGGAGGGAGGGGGAGGGAGCTCTGAGTGACAGCCTGATGGTGGCTGCCTCATAGCAGGCTGTCCAGAGCTGCAGTGGAGGAACGAAGATGGCCCGGTCACCGCATTATTACCACAGCAGTGCTTCAGGTTAATCTGACTTTAAAAAGTGTCTGATGACACGTTGTGTGTGTTTTCCCAGAGCTGTACTACGACAGAGGAAACCACCATGAGTTCGTGTCCCTGGTGAAGGACTTGGCTCGGCCCGGGGAGCTCACGCAGTCCCAGACGTTTGACTTTGAGTTCACGCACGTGGAGAAACCCTACGAGTCGTACACCGGCCAGAACGTCAAACTACGGTGAGCTGCGTTGTGTGCTCTGTAAGTGATGTCAGCTGACGGTCCTGTTCACGGGGCCAGTACCGTATGTTGAACAACAGCACACTGGTTGCTTGATTCAGCAATAAAATGAAACTAGTGTGACTTCAGGAATGTCTTAGTAATTACTTTGTTTTATGTTTGTCTACCACTGAAGCTCATGACTGTATAGATCAAACAGAAATGACTGGATATGTGTCAGCATATTGTGTGTGTGTATATATATATATATATACACATATGTATATGCATGTTAACATCCCTATATGTTAAATGTCTCATCTTACTCTCAGCAAGAAGATGAAGAAGCATATTTCTTAACTTCTGGCTGCAGGTAACACTTACTAACTGTAGATGAAGGCTGATGAAGTACAACTCTCACTGATGAAATCTGAGCCACGTGGCATTTTGTAAAGGTCCACATAGCTTTCAGAGTTTGAAAACAATCAGGAATGTGTAGACATTGATACTCATGCGTTGGTTCTCGCTAACTAACACGACAAATACTGCAAATTCTTGCCGGTTGCCTACAAACGTTTAATACTGGTCAAAGACAATATCCTTTATGACGCACTATATGTGCTCTTGCACAGATGACGGCTGCTCAGGTATGGTGCCGCTCAAAAGTTTGGACACCTACTTCTTGGAGAACAGGGAAACAGTGCATCATTCCTCTAAAACACAGAGAAAACCAAACGCTTTGTGTGCTTCCTACTGTGAAGCCTGCAGAAGCAGCTGTGATGCTCAAACATAGTTTCTCTTGTTTACTGTTTGATCCCTTCAGTTGGATTTCATGGTTTCGATGTTTTCACGTCTGGTCTGCGGTGCAGATAATCGTAAAATGATCCCTCTTGAACGAGCAGGTGTGTCTCAGCTTTTGACTGTAACTTTATGAATATTTGGAGATTTTTAATTTACAATGACCATGAATTCTTTCCTCTGTATTTGAATGCAAGCTCACATGCATTAAAGCCTTATTATGGTTGATGCTGTGGTACTGTTTGTATGGGGAAGTGTGTGTGCTGCACAGTTCGCTGTATGTACGCAGGTGTAGGCAGGATTTTTATATGATCATCAAACCAGTGATCTTCCAGCCTGTATTACTTCAGTGACACAAAAACGTATTCTCATGTTGACTTCCCCCGTAAGCTGTCAGTCCTTCACAATGATGTCCAGCTGTCGGGGACTCAGTCTTCGTTTGTAGCCATGTGACCCCACGATTGAAGATCTTCTCTTCCTTCCAGCTACTTTCTGAGGGCGACCGTCAGCCGCAGACTGAACGACATCAGCAAAGAGCTGGACATCGTGGTTCACACCCTCAGCACCTACCCGGAGCTCAACTCCTCCATCAAGATGGAAGTGGGCATCGAGGACTGTCTACACATAGAGTTCGAGTACAATAAATCCAAGTATGACTTTCTTCGTACGATCCGCTAACATAATTGAGTTCGTGAGTTTTTTCTTTTCACTTCCTTAAAACCAAAGACAGTGGTGACCCGTCGGCCGTCTGCTTGCAGGTATCACCTGAAAGATGTGATCGTGGGGAAGATTTATTTCCTGTTGGTGAGGATTAAAATCCGACATATGGAGATCGACATCATCAAACGGGAGACCACAGGCACCGGACCCAACGTGTACCACGAGAACGACACCGTGGCGAAGTATGAAATCATGGACGGTGCACCGGTCAGAGGTGATGACCAGGCTTTTTTTTACCGTCATTGGCTCTGTTGTGTGTTTCTGTCTCCTACTAAATGTGCTTCTTCTTCTTCTTCTTCTTCCTGTGCTGCAGGAGAGTCCATCCCCATCAGGCTGTTTCTGGCCGGCTACGAGATGACGCCCACCATGAGGGACATCAACAAGAAGTTCTCGGTGCGGTACTACCTCAACCTGGTCCTCATCGATGAGGAGGAGAGACGCTACTTCAAACAGCAGGTACACAGACTGCAGGATTACTCACACACAGACCCCTCCTCCTCCTCCTCCTCCTCCTCCTCCTCCTGGTGGTTCATGCAGTTTTCTGAGTGCTGGTCTTCTGAAGTTTCATGTGACTACAGCTCCTCTGTCACTGACAACTTCAGGGTGGATCCACAGCTGAATGAGGAGGGACACAAATTTGACTCTTTGAACTTCAGTTCACTTTATTATTATTCATTAGAGGAGCAGCAGGAGAAATCAGTTGTGTGGTGACTTTGTGGCACTGTTGATGTTGATTTAACAGAGACGTTTTAACAAAGACGTTTTAACAGAGACGTTTTAACAAAGACGTTTTAACAAAGACATTTTAACAGAGACGTTTTAACAAAGACGTTTTAACAGAGACGTTTTAACAAAGACATTTTAACAGAGACGTTTTAACAAAGACGTTTTAACAGAGACGTTTTAACAAAGACGTTTTAACAAAGACGTTTTAACAGAGACGTTTTAACAAAGACGTTTTAACAAAGACGTTTTAACAAAGACGTTTTAACAGAGACGTTTTAACAGAGACGTTTTAACAAAGACGTTTTAACAGACGTTTTAACAGAGACGTTTTAACAGACGTTTTAACAGAGACGTTTTAACAAAGACGTTTTAACAGACGTTTTAACAGAGACGTTTTAACAAAGACGTTTTAACAGACGTTTTAACAGAGACGTTTTAACAGAGATGTTTTAACAGAGACGTTTTAACAGAGACGTTTTAACAGAGACGTTTTAACAAAAACGTTTTAACAAAAACGTTTTAACAGAGACGTTTTAACAGACGTTTTAACAAAGACGTTTTAACAGAGACGTTTTAACAGAGACGTTTTAACAAAGACGTTTTAACAGAGATGTTTTAACAGAGACGTTTTAACAAAGACGTTTTAACAAAAACGTTTTAACAAAAACGTTTTAACAGAGACGTTTTAACAGACGTTTTAACAAAGACGTTTTAACAGAGACGTTTTAACAGAGACGTTTTAACAAAGACGTTTTAACAGAGACGTTTTAACACGTTTTAACAGAGACGTTTTAACAGAGACGTTTTAACAGAGAGACGTTTTAACAGAGACGTTTTAACAGAGAGACGTTTTAACAGGGACGTTTTAACAAAGACATTTTAACAGAGACGTTTTAACAGAGACGTTTTAACAGCGAGACGTTTTAACAGGGACGTTTTAACAGGGACGTTTTAACAGAGAGACGTTTTAACAGAGAGACGTTAAAGGAGGACGGGCGTTGGAGGTGGTTTGAAGCCAGAAGGTATTTCAGAGACAGGAATATTGTATTATGGGAAATGTATGGTCCCGTGTTTTGGGAGCAGGATTTGGGAGCCGTACCTCCAGAGCAGCGTGTCCAGGGCAGCGTGTCCAGGGCAGCGTGTCCAGAGCAGCGTGTCCAGAGCAGCGTGTCCAGGGCAGCGTGTCCAGAGCAGCGTGTCTAGGGCAGCGTGTCCAGAGCAGCGTGTCCAGGGCAGCGTGTCCAGAGCAGCGTGTCTAGGGCAGCGTGTCTAGGGCAGCGTGTCTAGGGCAGCGTGTCCAGAGCAGCGTGTCCAGAGCAGCGTGTCTAGGGCAGCGTGTCCAGGGCAGCGTGTCCAGAGCAGCGTGTCTAGGGCAGCGTGTCTAGGGCAGCGTGTCCAGAGCAGCGTGTCCAGAGCAGCGTGTCCAGGGCAGCGTGTCCAGGGCAGCGTGTCCAGAGTGAGTCATCAGGCTCCACCACAGCCGATGTGCCGCCACTCAAAAATCAAACTACCATCTGAGCCACAGCGGCTACAAAACACCACAAGCAGTGATTGGCTGGTTTTGTTTCCTCCTAAGAGTTTGTGGTGGCAGTAAATACATCAGGAAAGGGTTAGTTTGGATTGTTTGAAGAGGAACTTTATGAAATATTTACATGACCTGCAGTAGACAGAGATCAGATCATCTCCAGCTGTAACAGCACAGAAAGTAGTCTCCTATAAGAAAATGGATGTTAGCCATCTTAAAAGTTTGGGACATGTGCTACGTTTGACGTTGCCATCAAACGGCCCTCTGGTGGAGAGATGAAGCCGTTACATCCATCTCTGCTCTCTTCAAAGCCAACGGGCTCCACTCACAAAAGCAGTAGTTTAACATTGAAGAACCTGACAGTTGCTGGTTTGTTTGTGTTGTTGTGTGACTTTGCTGATAGTTCAGATTCACACTAACTCAAACAAACCGGCTGTGGTCGACCAGCAACTGTTGGAAACAACTGTTTACCTGTTGCCAGGTAAAATGACTGTTTTTGGGTTAGAGGTTTGGAGTCTGGTAGTTTTGAAGAGAGCAATACTAAAGCTTTGGTTCCCCTGCTGACAGCAACACATGCTAAATATAGCGTACACTTAAAAACATCTGTTACTAACTCCACCCACAGCCTAGTCTTGGAGGAGTGTTTGTACCTGGACAGGGGGAGATGTGTGAGATCACCACCAGCACATCACCCCGTCCCAGCTTGTACACCGATACTCTGGTGTGATACCGTTGCAGGAAATCACTCTGTGGAGGAAAGGTGACATCGTGAGGAAGAGTATGTCTCACCAAGCCGCCATCGCCTCCCAGCGCTTCGAAGGCTCCTCCAATCCGGAGAAGTCCCGGAGCCAGAACGCTGAAGAGGACGAGGACGACAGCTAAAGCCCAGCAGGCAGCCCGTCCTCCTGCAGAACCTCTGAGGGACGGCGCTGACATGTCTGTCAGCTCTGAATGTGAAAATCATATGTTTGCATCGAGCGCTGCAGTGTTTGTCAGAGAGAGTGTGTGTGTGTGTGTGTGTGTGTGTGTGTGTGTGTGTGTGTGTGTGTGTGTGTGTGTGTGTGTGTGTGTGTGTGTGTGTGTGTGTGTGTGTGTGTGTGTGTGTGTGTGTGTGTGTGTGTGTGAAGGGAACAAACAGTCAGACCAGACTCTGACTGGAGTAAGTAATTCTCAGTGTGTTAGTTTGAATCACCTTGACGTACCAGCTGGGTGGAGTTTACCACACTGGGACTGACCTGACAGTCAGCTGACTCAGAAACCGGCACTCAACTCAGTGCTTAACTTCATTTTCTGGCATTTTGTCCTTCAGCTTTGTGAAGCGAACTTCACCCATTAGATGCACTTAAATATTATTTGCAGGTGTGTGTGTGTGTGTGTGTGTGTGTGTGTGTGTGTGTGTGTGTGTGTGTGTGTGTGTGTGTGTGTGTGTGTGTGTGTGTGTGTGTGTAGCATGAGGCACGGAGCCACATCGAGTGCATCTGTAAAACGTGACCTTACCTTTGAACCGCGGCGGCTTCATAAAGAGGTTCAACACGTGTCCGTGTCGTGGCAGGAACGTGACACCAACTCCTTCTTGTGGTTTTGCTGCCTCGCCGTCTATGGAAAAAAAACTGCTTTTTTATTCAAGTTTATCCTCCTAACTTTACAAAACTCTTCATTAACAAACAACTTTGAACTTTCAAAATTCTCTAAATGAAAAATGCATATTTGTATAAGATGATGCTTAAAATATTTTCATACATTCCAAGGCGCTCATCCGAAGTAGGCATGACTATAGAGTATTTATTTTTGAACAACAATCCATTTTCTAAGCAACATTTTTCCCTGTTTGATGCATCAGCTGGTTGTGGCTCGGTGTCAGGTGTGGCCACTGCTGCGAAGAACAAATGTGGCACTAGTGGGCGCTGTGGGCTTTTTCTTCCATCCTGGTTACGGAGCCGGTCGCTGATCATTTGAAGCCCTGCTTTGTTATTTGCACGATGATCTCCTTCTGCTTCTGTTCCTGCTCTCAGTGCTGTTCGTGGCCTCGCTGGAGGCTCGCGGGGTTCACCAGCAGAACGAATGTCAGGCTCCATCGTGCAGACGTCACTTCGACCTGACAGACGGTGTGTGTTCAGTCACTAACGGAGACCGTAGGCTGCCGGGACCGACCGCCCCGGTTGGTTACTTAGCTTTGTGCCTGTAAAGGTTTTAGTGCCAAAATGATTGAGTGCAATACTAGACAACCTGCTCCACCTTCCTCCTCATTTAATGTGTCCACTATAGTCTTTCCATGAAGTAAAAACAGGTTTAGTGAAAAGGCAGTTTTACATAATGTTATGGTGAATGTACAAGAAAGACAAAACTGTATTGAGCACTTAATTAAACTTCACAAACAGAAGAATTTCTATTAAAGCAGAATTGTTTTTTTTTGTTGCTTCTGGTCAGGTATAAAAGATAATCGAGTTCCTGCACCAGCTCTTCTTTTTATTTGGTTTCTTTTGCTGAAATATAATGTTTCCGTACTTAAAAAGAGCACACCAGTGAGTACAGAGTGTGAAGCACTGAACCTGAACCCACCACTCAGCCTCCCTGACCTGCAGCTTTCTGCTCTACTAGCTTGCACTGTGCAGCTTTGCAAAATGGATCACTGTGCATCATGTTTATATTTCATATTTTCCCTGGCAGTGAGGTCCATTTTTGTTAGCGTGCTGCTGTTTTGCTGTCACCTCACTGCTGTTTAGATTTCTGCTGAAATGTGGCGACCAGCAGCCGGAGGTGGGCTGATGTGAGCCAGCGGGACATTTTTATTCATTCACATTCATGTGCAGTAGTTTGACTGAGCAGGTTGTTTTAAGGATGGTGGTCCTCAGTCTCTACTGGAACTTTACTTACACTAAGGGACTGTACAAAAGTTATTAGGATGGGGAGGAGGGATGGACATTAAAAAGATATTTTAAAAAAACTCCATGGCATTTCAACAGAATTTATATTTTTTGGAGCCTCTTATGACTATGATAATGGAATATATAATTTTGCAGAGCCCAAGTCACACATTAGGAATGAAGTCAGTGAAACTTGCCAGACAAAGAGCCACCAAACAAACAGACACCTCCGTCACCGAGTAAACAAACCGTATTTAAAGACTCCCGCAGCGAGGTGTGATGTCAGCTAATGAAGTTACTGTTTGTTCAGACTGAACGAGGCTCAGATGGCAAACATGATTCAATTAAAAATACATGATTGGATGTAAATTTTGTATGTGATTGTTCAGTCCTTGTAAGAAAAGGGTCAAATAAAATACAAATCCTCCCAACATGAAAAAATGCATCAGTTTTCTGACCTCACCTCCCACCCTGATAATCTGTATACAGTCCCTGAAGTATCCTGCATTATTTCTCTGCCTATTTCAGAGCAATTTAAGAAACCCAAAGCAGCTTTGGAGTATTTACACCGTACAAGTTTTTAATTTTTCTTGTACGGACATACAAGAACTAAACTAGCCCAGTTTGCAAATAGAGAGTAAACAGAGATTTTAAAGAGAAAGAATAATGGATTGTACAGTATAAATGAACAATGTAAATGCAACCCTGCTCCTCTTTTGTTTATATTCATGTGACATTTTATCTTCATGTCTATAAATGTTGATTCTAATCATTTTATATTCCTGTTTTTCTTTGAAATAAAAGGGAGTAACTGAAAAACACATCCTCTGTGTGAGTGACATGAAATGATTTGTAAGTAAGTGCAGGTGTTTCACAGCTCTTCTCTAACCTCCGTGTCAGCGATGCTCTCTGGTTGGTTTTTTTGCACGTTTTGTTTGCTACAGGTCCTAAAATGATCAATAAAGGGGTAACTGCCATTCTTTTACTATTTGTACATGAAAACACTCAAATGTATTTGTCAACTACATGTTTAGACCTCGTGTAAATCCTGTCAATCTGAAAGGTACCTTAAATCCAGTTTATTTTGTTGAAAGTGTTTTGCCGGTGGAGTCAGTAGTTTAAATGGTGGTCACAGTTCATCTCCAGATGTTTTATTGCGAAGCCCACGTCGTCACTAGAGGGCAGGTTTGCATCAACTTTGTTTTTGACCTCATTTGAAAGACGGTGCAGCCAGTCATGAGCTGATGGTTTGTTAGTAAAAGCCACCGCTAATCTGCATTAATTTAAAAAGTGATGTACAGTGTTCAGATTACAAGTAAATATATTTTCAAACATGAAGCAGAAACTTGTCGCTGCAGCGTGCAGAGTTGAAACGGTCTCCGACGGCCTCATCGTGTTCAGTGAAACTTTTGCAGCTGAAAGTCGTCCACAGGATTGTTATGAATGTTGTGTGGTTTGTTATTATGTGATGAATGTGCCTTCTTGATATCCAGCAGGAATGTCTGCTAAGTAAAAGAAAACGACAGAGAGAAGCAGTCTTCCTGAGTGAATTCAGAGTCCTGTTATGTGGTGACTTCTTCTGAAAGTCCTCGTGTTGGACAGGCAGGGTGATCACCATTATTGCATGGTGCTGCTATAAAAGACGAACATTATCAAAACTCTCAGCCATGTTCACGAGACAGGCGGCCGTTAATGCTGCATGTAAAGAGGAAGAGATTCAGTTTAGCAGCATGAAAGGAAGCTGAAGAAAGCTCTTCCTAAAATGAATCTGCTTGGCTCGGCACTTTTCTTGCTTGCATAAATCATAAGACTCACATTATTATGACTGTCCAGATTAGCTGCCGGAGCCTGAGGGCAGCCGCTGTGGCATCTTCAGCTGCTTCTCAACCGGGAGCTTTGCTGCGATAATGAACAAATGTAATGACAACATGCCTTTGAATCGTCAGGGGAGGAATACGCATGAAAGGATGAATTCACCGTATTTAATTACAAACCCGTTTCCAAAAAAGTTGGGACGCTGTGTACAATGTAAATTAAAAACAATGCAATGATTTGCAAATGATGTAAACCGATATATAATTAAAAATAGACCAAAGAAATGTTGTTTTCTGAAAAATATTTGCTCATTTTTAATTCGATGGCAGCAACACGGGTCAACAAAAGACTGGAAAAGTTATGTAACACAACAAAAAAAACTTTTAAAAAACACCTGGTGGAATATCTGACAACTAATGAGGTTACCATGGCAACAGATCAGTAACATAATTGGGTATAAAAAGATGATTTCAGAGAGGCAGAGTCTCTCAGCAGTGAAGATGGGGAGAGGTTCACCACTCTGAAAGACTGTTGGAAAATAGTTCAACAATCTAAGAATAATGTTCCTCAACGTAAAACTACAAAGAATTAGTGGATTTCATCGTCTACGGTTCATAATATCATTAAAAGATTCAGAGAATCTGGAGAAATCTCTGAACACAAGGGACAAGGCTGGAAACCAATATTGGATGGTGGTGATCTTCGGGCCCTCAGGCAGCACTGCATTAAAAACACACTATTCTGGAGTGGAAATCACTGCATGGGCTCAGGAACACTTGTGAAAACCATCGTCTGTGAACACAGTTCATCGCTGCGTCCACAAATGATGTTAAAACTCTCCAAAGAAGAAACCTGATAGAAACATGATCCAGAAACACCTCTGGACCGAGATCATTGAAGATGGACTGAGGTGAAGTGGACAACTGTCCTGAGGTCTGATGGATCACAATTTTAAGGTATTTTTTATGGGAATCATAGACACCTCGTCCTTCAGGCTAAAGAGGAGAGGGACCAGCCAGCTTGTTATCAGCGCTCAGTTAAAAAGCCAGCATCTGTGATGGTACAGGGATGCATTAGTGGACATGGCATGGGTAGCTTGAACATCTGGAAGGAAGCATTAATGCTGAATGATATATTCAGGTTTTGGAGCAACATATACTGCCATCCAGACAACGTCTCTTTCAGGGAAGGTCTTGTTTATTTCAGCAGAACAACGTCCAACCACATTCTGCACGTATTCCAACAGCATGGTTCTCTAGTAGAAGAGTCCGCTGATAAACTGGCCTCCTGCAGT
Source organism: Brachyistius frenatus (assembly GCF_029030835.1). Lineage (NCBI taxonomy): Eukaryota > Metazoa > Chordata > Actinopteri > Embiotocidae > Brachyistius > Brachyistius frenatus. Next base: position 167,187 of record NW_027210942.1, read on the forward strand.
CCAGACCTGTCAATCATTGAAAACATCTGGAGCATCAGGACATGAACAATACAACAAAGGAGACCCTGAACTGTTGAGCAGCTGAAATCCTCTATCAGGCTACAATGGGACCACATTTCACTTTCAAATATCTGTTATATCTGTTAACAGAACCAGGATCAGAGGTGGGTGGAGCATCTGCCTCGACCGGTTGGGGTGAGAGGAGAGCAGAGAGAGAAAAGGACAGCATAGAGATACAAGAGAAGAACCTTTGGTGGAGACAACAAGCACAGAGCAGAGACATGCAGCTCCATGACGGGACATCTGGAAAAGAAAGAACAGAAACTATACGAGCGAAGGAACTGAATGGAGACAACAGATAATAAGAAGAAACTATGGGGGAGAGAAAAAGATGGTGAGGTATGAGTCAGTTAAAGAGTAGGAGGAAAGAAAAGAAGCTCAGCATGTAACGAGGTCCTCCAGCAGCCTCGGCCTATAACAGCATAACTAAGGGTTGGTTCAGGTCTACCTGAGCCAGCCCTAACTATAGGCTTTATCAAGAAGGAACGTTTTGAGTCTAATCTTAAAGCTAGAGAGGGTTTCTGCCCCTCCAACACAAACTGGGAGCTGGTTCCACAGGGGAGGAGCCTGAAAACTGAAGCTCCGCCTCCCATTCTACTTCTGGAAACTCTAGGAACCACAAGTAGATCAGCATACTGAGAGAGAAGTGCTCTGCTAGGATTATATGGTTCTATAAGATCTCTAAGATATGATGGAGCCTGGTCATGAAGAGCTTTGTAAGTCAGCAAGAGAATTTTAAATTCTAGTCCTGATTTAACAGGAAGCCAGTGAAGAGAAGATAAAACTGGAGAAATATGATCTCTCTTGTTAAATCCCATCAGTCCTCTTGCTGCAGCATTTTGAATCAGCTGCAGGTTTTTAATGAGTAATTTGGACATCCTAACAACAAGGAATTACAATAATCTAGTCTAGAAGTAACAAATGCATGAATGAGTTTTTCTGTGTCACGCTGAGGAAGGATTTTCCTGATTTTATTAATATTACGTAGATGAAAGAAGGCAGTTCTGGAGATTTGCTTTATATGGTGTCTAAAGGACAAATCCTCATCAAAGATGACTCCAAGGTTCCTCACAGTTTTGCTGGAGGCCAAGACAACGTCATCTAGAGTAACTAAGTGATTACAGAAAGAGTTTCTGAGGTGTTTAGGACCAAGTACAATAACTTCAGTTTTGTCTGAATTTAGAAGCAGGACGTTTTTGGTCATCCAGGCCTTTTATGTCTTTTAGACAGGCTTCAAGTTTTACTAACTGGTTAGTTTCATCTGGTTTTATAGAAAGATATAGCTGAGTGTCATCTGCATAACAATGGAAGTTGATGCAGTGCTTCCTGATGACATCTCCTAATGGAAGCATGGACAAAGTAAAAAGTATTGGGCCTAACACTGAGCCTTGTGGAACTCCATAACTAACTCTTGTTTGTCTGGAAGACTCATTGTTGACATGGACAAACTGGACAAATCAGAATCTATCTGATAAGTAGGATTTGAACCAGTCTAATGCAGTTCCTATGAACTATGAATATGAAAAAAGTCCTCGAGGTCCACTTGCTATGTTTTTAGAAAGCCCGTTACACCCTGCCCTCCCTTTACTGATGGAAGCTTTGCTGTGTGGTGCATCAGCCTCCTGCAACAGAAAATGAACTCTTCTGTGCACTTTGCTACTTCTATGCTGCTTTCAAGTGCATCTCCTGGATTCTAGTTTCAGAATTAACGCGCATGCCTTTTGTTCAAAGCCTTTTAGGTGATGTAATGTGCTCTCTGGCAGCCGCAGTGAAAGCCAGAAGCTCTCGGCCATTAATGCTGGGAACAATAGCAGTCATGCATTTGCGACATGGTCTTTGCATGGCCAGAACTATGACTGCACACGGGTTTATCTCTGTGATGCTTATGACTCGTTAGTCCTCATCTCACCACTTCTTCTCACTACCATGTTTTTAATCTGCTAAACACAGAAACTGTTTTCTAATGGTTGATTTAATTTACATTGAAGATCATTTTCATAAGTTGATTTGCTACAGCTAAATAAATAGCCCAACATTGGTCACTGGTAATGTGGCACTCTACAAAGTTGCATAAATATATAAGAAGTACATTAGGTTTTCTTGGTTTTAGTTGTCAAACCGATCTGATCTTGGTTTACATCAGAATTTGGATTCTAGTAACTGGAGAAAACTTTACTCTTGAGCATTTGGGGATTTTCCAAGTAATATTAAATCTATCCAATTTCCAATTATTCTAATTTACTGCCATACAGGTCCCCATACCACCAAGTCTGTGTTACTGGAATATGATACATGTCCTACTTCCACTCGTCCTACAGTTTGATGCTTTGGTTTGCCTGTAGCTCACATTTCCGACAGCACGTGAAGGCAGCGCAGAGACAGCGCTGCTCCTCGGCTCCAGTCGGTGTCCACTCCGAGGTTCTTCCTCTCCGCCGAGGTACACACCGACCAGAGGCTCCTCACAAGTTTTTACCGGAAAAATAACGTCCGGTGACTTCAGGAAGAGGCGACTTTATTTCAAATGGGAAGGAGATGTTTCCGGGGGAAGAGAGCAGTCTTTATTTCACCCCCCAGAAGAGCAACGGTGACTGAGTGAAAGGCTGCTCGTGCGCCTTGTTGTCCCGGGGCAGCCTTTTTGTTTGGGGTGAACACGACCAAGTGGCGCGCGCTTTCCTTCTGCCCCGAGACCAACTGCAAAAACATCCTCAAACGTACTCCATGTCCGACGTGTTGGAGCGCGCCGGGCTGGGCTGTGATGAGGAGGGACTTTAACGGCGGCGGAGCGCCAGGCGGAGACAGCGAAAGCTAAAAGCTTCATCCCAGCAGCCAACGGTGGTCAGCGACCGACCGACCGACCGACCGACCACGAGAACCAGGTACTTCAGCACGTTCACGCCTCGCGCTCACACTGTGTGTTTGACCTTCATGATTTGCTGGGTAACGTTTTATATCGAGTCGTAGTGAAACCCGCTGATGTTAGACAGTGTGGATTGTGTGAGTGTGGAGGGTTTTCCAGCCAACGTCTCTCCCGTTGGTCGGCTGCTCCCCCGGTGTTAGAGACACCGAACCCCATTCAAAAAAGCGGCGATTTAACGCTGCTTTGCCCAAATCTCGCGCCCATGTTCCAGTATAAGTAATTAAAATAGTATTTCAGCAACATTCATGTCTTTTGTTCTTGTTCGGCCCTTCAATTAAGTACCACCGACCCGAAACCTTATTATTATTTTAACTAGCATTTACATTTAATCAAAATACACTCTTGTTATGTGCTGTTTGGTGTTTCGGGTAATGCCACATCCACCCGGAGACTATGTCCACTCGTAATGAGTGTTATTTATTCCTTTTTAGCCTTTTATGCTCGTCATCAGACGAGGACAGCATTAAATTGCTCACATTTGAATGGAGTCTGGCTTGCAGCGTTCTCCACACAAGAACCGCATGTGCGAGCGTAAAAGCAGCGGCCGCTGTGTTGAAGTGTGGGTGCACAGCGTTCATTGGCTCAGTGTCGCTCTACCTTTAGATATCCGGTGAAAAGACTCCGGTGTTTCAATCAGGAAAAAACAGAGCTGCTCTACTTTTTCTCTTTTAAAATGATTCATTGGAAATGTTGAATGCTAAATTAGGTGCCATCCACACCACAGAGGAGTGTCGGAGAGATCCCCGCTCTCCCTCGCATGTTATTTGATCCACCGATCCTCTGGTCTTCTGATGCTTCACTCCCTGTATCAGATTTCGATCTAATCAGACGTGCATTGGAGGCCTTTAATCCGTATTTAACTTGGCAAACCAGCTCCAAACAGGGAGAGGATACATGCAGGCACATCATTCCTGTCTAAGCTGCTCAGTACAGCGGTACGATGCCTTGCACTTCGATGAAGGCACTTCGAGCACCGTATTCTCAGGAGGACGCGTGTTTTTCAATCATCTCCCTTGTGCAACATTTCCCGATCAGAATTAATAATTAGTTGCAGCAACACGCCTCTGAAACCGATCACGTTTCTGCCTCCACCGTGAACAGTTTACAAGCCACGGTTCGTTAGTACTTCGCTGTCAGAGTCACGGTTCAGTGCAGTGGGAGAAAACACAACTGTGCATGTTGTGTGTGTGTGTGTGTGTGTGTGTGAACTAACTTCTTATCTGCATGTGTCCCACTGTACCGGCATTCCAAGCATGTTGGTGCTTGATGAGTTTTCTGATCCCGCCCTCTGCTGGAGGTCACCATCATTTCTAATATGAAGAAATAATGCTGCTCACCTACAGATTTCTGCTTTCAATTTGCCAACTGCTTCCCTTAAAAGATCTGCTGCATTGAATTTCCTTTTCTTTTTTTCCCCTGCAGGATTAATAACAAATGAGTAATGGACTAACCTGTTCTTTAGTCTGGGAAACATCAGGGAGAAACTTGATTCTCTGGTGTGTCACCAGTGAAATCTGATATTTCAGATATTGATCAGCATGAATATTCCAGTGGACCGTGTCGACCTTATAAAGTTCAGGCCATGTGTTAGTGGGTTGTGCCCACAGCTACACACTCTTCATACCGATCAGTTTTCTTGTCAGTCATAATGTAGATCTACACGGCAAAAATGGAGGTCAGTTTCAGTCTGAGACGAGCATCTGATCCGTTCGTTCAGTTTCAGAAGAAAGGCTTTTATTTAGCAGATTTGGACCAGGACTCACCTACTGACTCATTTTCATTGGTATATGTTTGTTTTTTTTTCAAGCTAAGGAAATATTTTGATGTTAAAATAAAAAGATTTAGAAGATAGAAACCGTTTATTTTCTCTGCCAAAACACAGTCTGTCTTCTCCCCTCTGACGTGCAGCAGTAACATTTATATTCAACCACTTCAAGAAGTGGTACGTTAGAGCAGACCGGTTCTCCAAGTCCTCCAGGCCGTTGGGTCCCGTGATCTCTTACTGCAAACTCCGATTGTCGTTCAGTTACTTTGCTGTGACTCAGGCCTGTATAGGATGAGGAGGACGGATTAGTCCTCTATAAAATGATGAAATGCCAGACTGTTGGACTGTTTAGACTTTGTCTGCTTTGTAAATCTGTCAGGTTAAACTGAGATAAAGTGTCAAATGAAGCAAGTGAGCAAAATGAATGCTGCTGTCAGAAGTTTGGAGGTCCATCCAGCTGCAGCTGAACCAACAACACAGATAGAAATCAGGTTGTCTGGGCACCTGCAGGATTGAACACATCTCACCAGACACAAGTTGGAGCTGCTTCAGGAAAGACTCAGATCTCAGAGAACCTGCCACCGTTCAGAAAAGCACACGTATGCAGATGTTTTGAACTCACTGAAGATTATTTCCCATTTAGATTGTGTTTTTGTTACTATGGATTTAGGCTTTTGTTCAAAGTGTAATGAGAAGCAGTGACTTTGCATGTGGCAGATGTCTTTCTGGTGACTCTGGTGTTGACCTGCTGTTCGTCAGCTGATGTGTGATGATGTTCCTGTCGTCATCTTTCTTTTGCAGAATAGATCCTGTCTGTCGCTGACGAGTCAGTGTTCAGGTTTCAGTTAGTTGTGTTGCAGATGACATAATACATTTCCTATCGGTCACATAACTTCTGAATGGCCTTGGTAGCCTCCTTTAAATACAGCTAATGACTGTCAGACCTTGTTATGTGTTATATGCAGAAAGTCGATGCTGAGGAAGGTCAAGCTTATCCAAATAACAAGTGAATGAAGTGCATGAGAAGCCTTTGTGTTGACAGGACGATCTGGTTGGAGCCACAATGATTCACTCTGCGTTCGGATCAAACAAAATTGAAAGCGGTGCGCCGACCGACTGTCCTCGTTCTCCTGTTACACAACCAACCGCTTTCTTTTGTTGTGTTGTTGTGTACATGAAACCTCCTGCACTCTCAAAGGTCTCCTTGTTTGTCTCCGTCCCCGACAGCCACGCACAAAGCCAGACATGACCTCCGACCCCGGCCGTAGATACTGACTCATTGTGAGGTGCTGTGCATTCATTGTTATTCCTTTCCTGATGTTCATTAATTATGCATAAAGCATACATTGCTGTCCTCAGCCCCCCCCCCCACACACACACACACACACACACACACACACACACACACACACACACACACACACACACACACACACACACACACACACACACACACACACACACACACACACACACACACACACACACACACACACTCCCTCATTCTTGGTGTGAAAAGGCATCTCGCTCTCAGCTCGGTTCCCAGTTCGGCCTGTGAGGATGCCGTGACATTCCCAAAGGAGATTCCATTCCCCCGTAAACAATCCCGGCATTGAGGCGGCTGCTGATTAGTGAGTTTTTTCAGGATCTTGCCACAATGGACCGACAGCGGATGAGATGAGACCGGCAAACTGGAGTTCTCATTCAGGACTCTGTGGGCAACATGTTGTGTGAAACAACTCATAAGGCTTCCAGCGAGCTGAAAGTGGAGAAATTCAACAGGTTTTTGTGACGAGGCAACGAAAGCATCCAGTAAGACTTGGTGATGTCAGAGCCGTGTGCTCCGCGGTTCCTCTGTCAGCAGTCATGAAGCCTTGTTCCTGGAGGTGTTGGACTAGACGTGCTCAAGAGATATGTTTTACCTCAGTTTACGCTTGCCCTCACTTTTTGGTGAACAGGGTAAAACTCATTTATTTGATTGATCTTTAAGGGGAAGTTGGATCGTTGCACCAAAAAAACAGAGCCAAGAGGAAAAAAGTGATAAAATATAGAAATAAAAAGCAGTAAAGTACATAATACAATATAATGAAGTGAAATATTTAAGATGTTGCACCGTCATTATATTAAGTGTTTTACTGAGTTAAAAGAAAAATGCATTTGGCAATGATTCCTCAGAAGAGGAAGTGTTAAAGGGAAGCTCATTCAGACACACTGGAGTGCCCACCATACTAAAGAAAAACAAAACACACTGAGTCTGAACATTAATTTGAGATAATTTTAATCAACATAACATGTCATGGCCCCTTATTTCACACTCTGAGCTAACAAGATAACGCTGTTCTTTTGTGGTTAAATGTAGTAATAAGAATTACACTCTTATCTTAAAGTACACCATGATTTCTTTTACCAAACCACAAAAATTAAAAAAGGCAAAACAGAAGGAAAAGATTAACCTCTGCAAACATTAGCATTATGCAGCTAACTAGCATGCTACCTGCAGTGACATTGGTTCACAACCTGAACCAACATACTGCTGAGGCCATGGAGCATATCTTCAGCCACGGAGTCGGTCCTGCATGATACCATATGAGAGGTTCAGGTAAAGGTAACGACTCTAACCTGTTCTGTGTCGGACCGGGAGGAGTTCACAGGCCACCAGACCCAAACTCATGAACAGAGACAGGTGCTTTCATCTGGGAGGGAACGTTTTGCCCTCAGACATATAGCCTCAATTAAATATAAGGTAAAAAATAAAAAAAAATGATGGTAAACAGGCCATTATCTCTATGTGGCATTTGGTCAAGTGTTCATGTCATTAAGTAGAGCTCCAGCTTCAGAGGTCAGGTGGTGATGACATCACTGCTGTCAATAATTAATGCTCTGGTTAAAATGAGCATGTGAGTACTAGTGATGTCTCGGGTTCAGATTCAGCCACTGATCTGTCACAGGAAGGCAGAAATGTTGAAAACAGAGCGAAGGTGTGGTTGGAAATGCTTTTTTTTTTTTTTGGGGGGGGGGGGGGGCATTTCTAGATTTGAAACATGACATGTTTCCCATATCTATGAGCCACCGACTGCTACAGATGCATAATCTTTACTAATAAAGGATCTCTATCCAGAAATCTGTCCCCAGCTGCTAGAAGCTATCCTTTTTCATTGATCTGGGTTATGTTCATACATGAGGGAGTGCAGCTATTCTGGATGTGTGAAGGGTCCAAGATAAAGGTGGGCTCCTGGGTTAAACTTTAAACCCCTCGTGTTTGGTGAAAGCTCCGACAGGTTGTGTTGGGCATGTTAGCAGTGACAGAATCTTCCTCTTCCTTGTTTTAATCTTTTGAGGCTTTTGCCATCAAATCCAAGGTTTAAGTGGTATTTTAGAAGAATGAGTTTTAAACCCAGATCAGACTCGTATCTATGTGTGTCAGTGTTTAGCCCGTTTAGTTTGGTCCCCACTGTAGCCCGGTTATTGGCCTGCTGCAGAGCTCCAGGACGCTCTAAAGCCCAGAGGCTCCAGACACCACAGGCTCAGTGGGGTTAAACCAACCCCTACAGCCCAGTTGTCTGGTGGGTCACACTTGTGTGTTCACTTTCCAACCCCCACCCTCTTCCCCTTCCCCACTCCACTAATTAGGTTGATGGGTGTCATGTTGTCTGAGTGCATTAAGGTCAAATTCACCTCCGCAGTTGTAACAAGACGCCTGTCAATAGTTTATTTCAAGGGATCTTCACGTGTTCTCGGTCAGACGAGTGTTCATCCTTTCTGCAATGATTTCAACTGAATAAATTGTTGTTTGATTGGTTGGAAGGAAACAGGAACTCTGTTTTTCATCTTTTTTTAAGTTTTTGAGCTGGAGATGAATTCTGGGAAATCTGAAGAGTTCATTCATTATTTATGGCGCCAGTTTTGATGAGATTTTCATTTCATTCATAAGTCCGATGTGTTTCCTATGAAAATGTTCCCCTCAGAATCCAGCTGCCACTGGGTTTTGATGTCATTTAGTTTTTATCTACATGGTGAACTCGGTGTCGCCGCCATTTTTCACATTTTCACCACATGATTGGCTGAAATGCACTACGCTGCCGATTTCACCAAAAAGAGCTCTGCAAGTGTAAAACATTATTTTCTGGAGCTTTTGCTGAGCTCAACCCCGAGTCGGTACCGATGTGATCGGGTCGGGTCTGACCGGGTTCAAGTAGAAAATTACAAATTCCAGTGTTCAGATATTTCCACAGAAGGAGATTTAAGAATGCACGCAACTCGTGTGTTGCTGAAATAATTGGAAAAGTGTCAAAATAAAGTATTTTAATATAAGATGTAACGGGAAGATCCATTGTTTCCCCTTTGATTGGGACCCTCTGACTCTCCTGGAAGAAACACGTGTCCAAGGCCAAACTTAGTGCATGGCTGGACCCTGTGTAAAACTGGAGGACTTTTAATTTGAAAGGGAAGTTGTGTCATTCCCCCGACGGGCGGTGTAACTCTGTTACTGAGTGACTGAGGCGTCACACACCCGCTTCACAGCTCTTCCTCAGCTGGTGCATCCAAAACTGCTGGCTTGATGTTATTTCTTTCAGCTCAGTGCGAGAGTCTCTGCAGCGCTTTGCAGGCATTGATTGTCGCCCTAGTTTCTGTCCTCTGATCTCTGTGTTTGGCAAGGGGCGGAGCTTAACCCTGCTTGTCCCGCCCTCCGTTACACTGACAAGTGAAGGAGAGCGAGGGGAAACTTTTCACTCGTTGGTCGATAGTGTCGTTCTCTCGGATGAAATGAAGTCGTGTTTATAGACTGTGCAGTGGTTGCTGAGCAGCAGTTATTTCATGGTAACGGCGGTCGTTGGCAGTCGTCGGAGGTATTTGTGTATTTATCTGGAGGCCGACGGCACTGACTGTCTGGTCAGCGGAGCACATTGTGCCTCCCTCCCTTTCTTTTTGTTCTCTGTCTGTTCTATTGAAAGAACCAGAAGTCTCCGTTTGTCTTACAGACCTTGGACTGTTTTTATGACGTCTTTTCAAGACAGTGTTCAGTAATAACCTGGACTGACTCGTCATTTCTTTGCATGCTGAGACTTATTTGATAGCGTGCATCTGAAGTTGATAGTGTGTGTTACCAAACATTTCTCAGAGAAAAGTGAAGCCTGTGTTATATGGGAGTTGAACGGCTTCGAGTGGAGGTTGTTTGGAGATATTGGCCTGCACATAATCGCTAAATAAACTGTTCTGTTCTTATAGATATATTTCAAAGCTTTTGCCAAGAAACACAGCTGTAAATAAGCTTTTTGTTTTGTCAACATAGATTCAGATACAGAGAGCGTTTTAGATCCATTCCTCTTCTTGATATTTTATGTCCTGAGCTACAAATAAAAGCATTTTCTCTGCACGACTAGATAAAAACCTGTTTATTTGCTAAAACACTCCGAGACTGAAGCAGTGCAGTTTAACCACTAAAGGCTGAGAAAGATACGGTAGGTATTCAACATCTGGGAGTGAACAACAGAACAATGAGAGTAATTTAATTCAGCGTTATAGAGACAGTGGGAATGAATGGCTGAGGAACTGTGTTGTTGATCATCTTCTGAATCTCAGTTTGTCAAAGCACGACAGAAATCACTGTTTCAGCATGACACCATTTTAAGTACTGCATTATAGTTAGTCCAGTTAATAAAGACAGTCACATGGGAGTCTTGTTTTGGTAGATTAACTCACCTTTATGACCAGCTTCACTAAGAATAAAATAGATGTAGATAAAAGCCTTAAAGCTGCACTTTGGGCTTTTGGCCACAAACGCAGCGACTATCTGCCATCGGGCTTATTAAGGTGTTATATGACGTCTGTGTTTGCCGATCTTTAAATCGGCACTGGCAGCCTTCTTGCGTGTTGGCCGCTTGGGACGCAAATGTTGGCACATTTATTAAATGGTGGAAACCTTTAACTGCTCCTAGCAGCCACTGTATCGTGTGAAAACACTCTTGGCAGGATGGATGCATCCTGTGCTGCTGATTCGTCAGATGGACAGTCTCAGGTTGGATGAAGTGGTGATTCAGTCTCATTATGAGGCTACACCAACACCTCGGGAAACATTTGAGCCTGTTTGGTTGTTCTAGAGGTTCTTTTGTGCCGTTTTGTGTCAGAGAGCAAACAATCTGCATACTGGTACGTATCCAGTGAGAGCGAGTGGCCTGAAATTGACTGAGAGCTGCTTGAACTCGCAGGCCGAGGTTTCGCTTCTCGGTGGGATCGGCCGTTCTACCGGCGCTTTCAGATTTCAGGGAGTCATTTCAAAGTTAAATCAATGTTGCAGTGTTTTAAAAAATGCTGTAGGGACCTTCAGTTACTGAATAACGCGCCGAAGAAGCCCTGCTCGTGTTTCACACTCCCAACCCCGATGTGTAGAGCTGTTGTGTTGTCTGTAAAGTGCTTGCTTCTGATACCGAACACCGTCTCCTGGCAGACAGACTCTGTATTCATCCTACGAAGGTGAATTGAATTAACAAGGTCAGTTTCCTTCCATCCAGCCTCCGGAGGCTGAAGACACTAGACGTGAAGGAGGCGTCAGATGACAAGTGCAAGCAGGTAGATAAGAACGCAGTATTGTTAAAGAATAGTAAAAGCTGTGTCCCACATGGATGTCCGTCTCCAGTTTGTCGTGGGACAGCTGACTGCCGACAGGCTGACTCCAGTGGGCAGCGCTGCACTTCAACACAGGACTGGGAAGTCCAGATTTCAATTGACTTTTTACAACCTGTGGTTCACTTCCTGGCTGAGTTAATAGTTGAGAAACCATCTGAGAGTAAACAGAAGACTACATGCGGTCATTTCAGTTCATATCTAAAGCTACAGTGATGTTTTCTCTGTGTTTGGCTGCCTAAACCTACACAGGGATAACATCACTCCGGGATGCTGAGCAGACTGCCTTGTCATGGCCTAATTCCTGCAAAGCTCCAAATTACCTCATGAATATGCACCAGTGAAGGAATTAGGGTCAGCGCCTGTCAGTACGGTCAATATCATACTGGGCTGGTCGGTGTACGAGCAAAACAACCAACCTTCAGAAGAGAGCTGCAGCGTTTCTCACCAATTCTTCTTCAGTAAAAGTATTCGGTGCTCCAGTCATCAAATCAACAAATAATCATCTTGAAACATACTTCTCTTTAAAAAAAAAAACAAAAAAAAAACTGCACTATGAACTGGCAGTGTGAAGTTTGAAGTAAACTAAGGAGGCAAGGAGACTCTAATTAAAGACATGATTCAGTTGCATTATGGGAAACGTAGGTTTCCTACTGTGAATCCCTCAACTTAAAGGAAGTGACATACTAAACTGCGGAAGAACCCTTTAAATGAAGTAGAGGCTAAACAATCAAGCAATTAAAATCAATGTTTTTATATAAAAAATGGATCATTTCCATGTGTATTTGGAATTTGAACATTGAACGGAAACTTGAGCAGAGAGCACACATCAAATCTCTGTTGGGAGATTTTTGAGCAACAGGAAGAAGCAGTGAGCCAAATGTGGTGAGTCGGCTGGTGTCTCCTGACCCGACGCACTTTCTTCTTCGGTCTCGGACAGTGAAGCTCCGCTCCTCCTGAAACGTGAAAGTCACCCAGAAACACCTCGCCCGCCTCGTAGAGTTTCCGAAGCATTTCAATAGCCTCTGTTAAAGATTTCCCGAATCAAGTTTCAGCTCCATGATGACATCACAACGTGAACACGTGCAATTCAGTGCTGACGTTGATCTTGTGGACTTGGAATACTTTCTCACAAAAGTTACAGCTTCCTCTTGCAATGAATGCACAGTTAGACGGTGTGTTGAGGCGTCTTTCAGTTGATTGTTTTGGTTTTGACCGCCAGAGGCAACAAGACATCACAGACAGACGGAGCGACGTCGGGACGCTCCAACCTGTTTCTACACAAACATTAAATCCCTCCTGTCTTCCTGCCGGTGATTTCTCACACTGGTCTGTAATTTGAATGCTTCTTGTCCTTAAAGGAAAGTCCGAGCTCCTGCAGTCTCAGCTGTAGTTGGATGCTCTACTGATTGAAGGAGGTCTGTAGGGAAAGTGTTGTTTCTGCTTTTTAAGCTTCCGCTTTGCTTTCCACATTCATTTATTTGTGAAGGAAGAGCTATTTATAAGAAGCCTTTTTTCTTTCTCAAAAAAGTGTGAGCTGTAGGTGGCCAGTTATCGCTTGAATACATTATTCAGAAGAAATGTTGGAGGAACTGTTAATGGAGCTTGTTGTTCAAGTTTACGAAACAGGACATAAAAAACTAAAAACTAAAAAAATGGTTTTACTGATGCATAGATGCATAAAGCTGTAATTACAGCCCCAAATCATATTTGTTATTAGGAGGTCATTGAGTTTATCAGGTTATAATCCGACCATCTGAAAAACTAATATTTCAAAGGTTGATGGTTTAGAAAACGCTAAAATGACCTGCAGTCAAAAGGTTCCCGTTTGTAACTTTTTATTTTTTCAAATAGAAAATAAGAACAGCTGCTTATATCCTCATTTATCCCAATTAAACCCAAAAATGCACTGCATTTATCAGGATTTACAAATTGGATTAAAAACTGACCTGTTGTTGTTGATTGAAAACCCGTTTGTTAAGCTCCTTGTCTGATTACCTCGGAGCTGTTTGGTTTTCATTATTCTTTTATTTATCAGTTAGGAACAGAAGCTTTTAACTGATCATTTGAACGTAAGCTTTTTCTTACTCGGTGACAAACATGTGAATTTTGCCTAAATGATGAGTATGCTTTGCTGAAAAAAGCCCTGAATCTAAGAACATCTCATGTCTGTCTCACACAACAGCTTTTCAATATCTCACATCTGTCCCACATCCAGCGATGGAGGCAGAACCTGCTGAGCTGTTGTGAAGAAGAGGATTTCAAAGGGAATGAATGAGTAAACAGGTGTGTTGGAGAAATGAGGAGATGTTGAGGTTGAACGTGAACAGTTTCTACATCCTGTTTAACTGGGCTGCAGTATTAGCAGGACTTTGTTTTCACTCCTGAACAGCTGTGAGACTGAAAGCAACTCGCTCTACCTGCCAGGTAAACACCCACAGTTCAAGTCTGACCTCCAGGAAGGCTGACCTCTCTGTCTGCAAATCCAACAGCATCATATTTATTTTACTTTTAGGACGTATTGCAGCTCCCCTCACAAAGTATCTGCTGTTACATGTAGTATGTGTACAATTAGGACATAGTTCTTTATAGTCCTCCTTTTTTGGGGGGTTGTGTGGATTGTGGGTCAGAACATCCAGAGTTTCATGCTGACCTGCAGACTGCAAAGAAGGTACATGCTGGTACTTTTGGCATACTGCATTTAACATACAAAGTTTTGGGACATACTAAATCATGTAGTCTGGATCCTGGACCGCAGGGCGGACATTCAGCCTCCAGACCTGAGGACTGAACCCACGCTGATCGTTGGCGTCCGTACATCGATGTGCTCACCGTCATCGTGTCAAAATGACCCGGTCCTGTATTTTTAAATATTTTTCCTCATGTTGTCTTTTACACAAGCTGCAGAAGACGATATTATATCAACTTGATGGACAAAAACACCTTTGACTGTCCAGCAGTAATCAAAAACAAACATTTAAAAAAAGCAAAAATAAATACTTTATCGTACATTTGATTTATTTATTGATTTACACTGTCACATTCATATGACATTTGGAGCAATTTTCCGAGTGAAGTCTTCGAGCCAACCCGACTCAGTCCACAAATATCCCCTCGAGGCTCCGTGTGGACTTGATAAGTTGTGGATTTGGACGGCCGTCAGCGCTCACTGACTTCCTTGGAACACTCTGAGGAATAGTTTCCCAGAGTTTGTGAGCTTCTAGAGAGCTGCAAGCACAAGATAGCACAAATTCTCCTTCTGCTGCTTTTGTTGCCGATTTTTGGCGCACTTGGACCGGAGAAGGCGAAGTCGGATTTGCATGTGGCTAACGTGTCTTTAGTTGCATGTGAAGTCTGGATTTGAGTCGTTTGAAATGAAGCCGTAGATGTCAGTCTGCACCTGATTGATTGAGCTGCTTTGTATGTTTACCGTTGGCGTCGGTAGTCATCATATAAATGAAGTGTGTGAGACTAATGGACTGAAGCACGCTCCCAGAAAACGCTGCATTTTTATCTCTCCTGGTGTGAGCGCCCGGTCAGTGATGGACTTCTGCTGACGGGGTGGAGCAGCGGCGAGCCGTCCTTGCCTCATTAATCAGAGCAAGAGGGAAGGTAATGAAGACAAGACATGCAGAGATGCATCCAATCAGTGAGCCGCGGGTTTGAGTCGAGCATTTCTTTCTGCTGTTGCAAACGCTGTCAGAGATAATTGACAGGAGAGATGCTCCGCGTGGACCGAGGATTAGTTTGGGCTCAACCGAGCAGCATTTCCAGGACAGCTTTCCAGGAGATTTATGTCGAAGGTTCCCTGATAAATCACTTATTTATTAGCGCTTGTCACCATGAGTCAGCGTGCCCGCCTGGGGGTCGGGTGCCCTCTGTTGCACCTCTCCTCTCCGGTGATATGTGTCCATTATTCCACAGCAGGCTGTAGCTCTGACGTCAGGGCTCCGCTCTCCTTCTCTTATCTGCTTTGGTTCTGGACTGATTTGAATGTAAAGCTGCTGCCAAGTAAACACTGCAGCTAAAGTATAGTGTCCTGGAAAGCTGTGGAGCGACTATAGGACGACAGGCCTGGTTGAATAGTTAACATTTGTATTATTGCACTTGATGAGGCCTTTTGAAGGCCTGAATCACAGTCAACATAATTTGAAGACGTTGCTTTGTGAGTACTTCTCTCTGTGAAGACTTCCTTTGCCTTCTTCATTTATTTATTTATGTCAGATTAATGGAGCGCCTTCTGATAAAACGTCCTACTTCGTACACACGTTTTATAGATGTCTGAATATGACCAAACTCTAAATTGTGCTCTGTGACCTTAGTGGACGTCCCAGTCTACCTGCTGCCTCATATGAAGAACACGTCAAGTGACGATGAATCAAACGGGGACTGGAGACATACATTGGCTCGTAGGTCATTATACTTGATGTGTTTACTGTGTATGTATTTGTGTGCAACGTGCGTTAAGCGGCCTGAAAGTGGAACAGCAGAGAGAAAACCCTCTCGGCCTCACCGACGGACAGCCTGCTGTTTCTGTGGCAGTAGTGTTGATTTTTATTATATTAGTGTACGGTTGCACTACGACCTTGATCACATTTAGAAATGCTCTTCTTTTATTTTTCCCAACTGATTTCCACTCAGATTTCTGTTTCCGTGTGCCAGGAAGTTGTGTTTTTGTGCTGCAGGAGAGCAACACGGCGACCGTTTACAGTAAACAGGATCCTCTGCTGATAAAAACACGCTGTCAGCACATTCTGCACCGAGCGTTGCGCTTTGCTTCGTCACACCTGAGACAGTGAAGAGGTTGTCGGATGTTAGCTGTTCTTCCCATTCTCATTAAAATGGACCCTTTTGTCATCTTTGCACACACATACCAACCTGTGAACGCTCCGGTTCGTCCCCGGGACCTCTCTTTGGTGTCGTTTTTAATAGTTGCCCAAGTTAAGATATGGAGGGCGACTGCTAATAGGAACATAAAAACCTGCCCTGGTTCTGTTGTTGATTCTCAGTTCTGCTGCTTCAGGTTGGAGATGTTTTAAACTGAAGGAGGTCTTATCACCTCAAAGTGCACCTTGTGTTTTGTTCCTTCTTCAAACACGCCTCTCATATCCGCTGCACCGTGTGAATGTAAAAACCGAAACAGATGAAGAAGAACGACAAAAGCACATCAAGAGTAATTAAAAAGACTGACAGTTTTAGAAATTGAGTTTTGCTTATTCTGTCGAGCTGAAGACGACAGAGGAAATAAGCTCACTGCTGTTGCATCATTAGAGCACAGATCCATGCAGTCACTCCTGTTTCTGCCTCTCCTGTCTGCTCCTTCTTTAACTCTGTAATTTAGATCACATCTCACTTTGTATTCTGTTATCTTCTCTGCTAATTCACTGAGCGTCTTCGCCCCGTGGTGTGCTGTGCTCACCGAGTGGGCGCCTTATCAGATTTCAGCCCGCTAATTATCACGTTTTATTAGCCGGCTCTACACAGAAGCATCTAAATCGGCTTCAAGGTCGTTCATCTCTCGTCTGCGCTTTGCCTGCTTCGTGCATTAGATTCTGCTTGCATGGGTGTATTTCAAAAAGCCACCAAATCTAAGCTGACTGTGGCTCATATCTCCTGCCGGACAACAGTCTGAACTCAGAAAGAGGGTTGGTGTGTTTCTGACGGTCCCGTGCAGACCTTTCTCTGTGGGTTGAGGCACTTTTACTGAGCTCATAATTCCATTTTAATGAACTCATCTCCAGACCTGACTCACACTTTAGTGTCCGTTTATCTCCAGCGGTGATCTGACTGTCGGTCAGATGAGGTCAGCCTCACCGGGGGGACAGTTCAGCCTCATGAAGTCATTTCACTTCAAATATTCCACCCTGCAGACGCTGTAAAGAAGAAAGGAATAACATCTTTGTAACAACTGGAAGTTTCATTTGCAGACAGTAAGATGCATCTGGGCCGGTTCGGTGAACTCCACAGTCTTAGTTGGTCCGGTATGAACATCAGAAAAGTTGAGGTTGATATTTCTGTGACATCACTGAGACAGTTTGCTGACTTTCAGTCATTTCTACTCGTCGATGTGTTTCACGATGTTTTAATATTTCGATGTTGTGGTAATGACTGAACAATGGTGCATTCATAAGTTTAACTTTTCATTTGTAAGAGGAAGAATTTGTTCTTTATAAAACTGCTGTTGGTCTTTTGCAGAGAACTCAGTAGCAGATATAATACACACACACAAAAAAAAATCAATGAACCAAATTAATTCATTTCAATATCAACTTTTATCAAAATAAAAAAAAACAGCTGCACACCGATGTGCTATCACGCGTGAACGCTGCTGACCGAGTGAACGGCAGCGATCGTAGCTTCTAACGTTGTGAGCAGCGCCGTCGGTTCATGAGCTGTCGCTCCGTTAGCCTCGATGAGCTGCTGCTGGCCTGCGTGAAGGTGGTGGGGAACCAGACCATAATTCACTGCTCCGACAGGAAACTGAAGCTGAGAGCAACAGATTGGTTTCATCAGGCTAACAACAGAAGCAGCTGTTCACAAACAATACTGGTAATAATGGTTTGAATGACTTGCTGTGGATGGTTGTCTGTCTTGTTTGTGTTGGCGACCTGCAGGGTGTGCCTTGGCTCCGCCCACAGTTAGCTAGGATAGGCTGCTTGTTGTTGTTGTTGCTTGTTGTTGTTGTTGTTGTTGTTCTCATGACCGCCCGCAACCTGACATGTGCTGCTGCCTGGGAGATTAGCTTTCCTGACGCTAACCAAAATCTAGTCTGGTTTGTCAAATCCTCTGCTGCGTCTCCCGAGACTCGACCGCATGCCAGCGCACTAAACTCCCGTTAGCCATAACGGGAGTTTCTAAGCAAACACGCAGGCATTTTGTTGCACAGAGGAAAATCTATTGTTTTCAGTGGGACTTTTTCTAAACAGCTGCATGAGGAGCAGCCTTGATGTACCTCCTGTTCCACGTCTGTAGGTAATTCAATTCAACCTCACTCAAACTATGTGATTGCTTCCTTCTGGTGTGAAAGTCTGGTAACAGTCACAGTAACTCAGGGACTGACCGAGGATCCGACAGCAACGAAGCTGTAAAACATACCTGCAAATTTGGAGAGACTCTTTTCTTTCACCCCTTTTTTCAAACCAAACTGAAATAAGTATTCCTGTAGGTCTGCCTCAACACCAGCTTTGAGATTGTTAGTTGTGCCGTTGACATCCTTAAGAAAGATCATAATACGTAAAGCTTCCCCTTTAAATGTAGTCAATTGTACTCAATTGAAAAGCTCCCGTGTTGAATCTCCTTTTGTCAGTTCAATCACGACACAGATTTATTTTTTTCCAGAATAGCAGCATGGCAGCTTGTAATCCTCAACAACCTGCGTCGGGTCTCAGAATCATTGAAAATTCTGATTTGAATGAAGCCAGAATGTTTTCTGTAGATTTGAATGCAGTTCAGTAATAACAAGAAAAGCTCAAAGTTAAAAACCCGTGTTGCCTTTCGACAAACATTGGCTGCTGTCAGTCAGAGAACTGCTCGGTGTTACAGCCTGACCTGTTTTTGAAGCGCTGTTGATTTAGTGGAGTTGGTGGACGACTCGTATCCGCACATTTAAGTTGCAACACCTTGAAGAAGGCGAACTTCAGCCGCCGAACAAACGTCTCAGGCGTCTCGTTTGTAAGATATTTCCACATCGGTGATAACGTAATATTTCTGCCTCTCCGTAGTCTTACATCTGTCATGAGCTGCAGACGTACTGTATGTGGCGAGTTCGAGAGAAGCTCAGATGGTTTCTACCTGAAGGCGACGCCTCCCCGTCCACTTAACCCAGGTTCTGCTGCAGGTTGCTCAGTCGCACCGTCATGAAGTCGCTTTGCTGCACACTGGGGGTCAAATCATAGACGTGATCGTGTTGCATGTGACTGTGAACACGCTTACACGTTGGGGTACTCGAGCGGTTGCGGTTAAAGTCTTTATTTGCTTGGAGGTTGTTTTTTTTTGCTCAAGGACACTTGGACAGAGCAGATGACTCTCTCAGGGATCGAACCGGTGACCTTTTGAGTTGTGCCGAGTGACCTTTCTGAACAGTTTCTCTCTAATCAGCAGGCAGCCCTGCTACTTGCTGCGCTGCTGCTTGAATAGAAAATGAAGCGCGTGAGACTGTGAGCACATCCATTAGCTCTTTGTTAGATACAGGTTGCTGAACCTCCGCTGGGATTCCTGCCAGCTGCTCGTGACATCGTGCCCTTTAAACCGGCGGTACGGGAACATTTCTCCTCTCACCGCTCACCTGAACACCGCTGCTGACGGCTTCAAGGTGTCGAAGCAGTTATGCAGAATGAGGTTTGGCACAATTAAAGCAGCATTGAGAGCAGCTGTAGCCTCATTAAACAAAAAAAGCACTGCCTGTGAGGGTAGATGTGGATGTGCGACGGAGACATGGAGGAGTTAAAGGGAACCTCAGAAGAGACGCTGAGGATGGTTTCTGTAGATAATTCGATCTGAAGACGGTTTCCTCAAAGTGGTTTCTGAAGCAGGATGTGGAGGAAGGAGTCTGAAGAACAGGAGCAGCTGGAGTTGCAACGGTATGACAACAGTCTCAGAAGTATTTCATTATTATTAGTATTTGTGTTATTGTTATTATCAGTTTCAATAGCACATTTTATAATCAAACAATTACACGTTTTTTGTGAGGAATTAAAGTTATAAACAGGACTTTTATCTGCGCGGAGGGATTCTCCAAGATGTTCCATGTGTTTCATCCTTCAGCAGACGCTTGACGTCGAGGACAACACCACGTACATTTTTGAGATGTCCAAATTTATCCTCTGCTGACTTCAGAGCGCTCCACAGCGCTGAAGATGGGCGTCTATGTTTGACTGAAGCAGGACGGAGGCTGTCAGACAGGAAAACAAAGACCAACCTGAATTTGCAAAGATACTTTTAATCACTACTGACCGTGTGGATGCAGTGGAGAGAGAGAAACACCAGTATTGTTTTGACTCGGTCCGACACACCGTTATGTGAATGAAGTCTGCGTGCTGCTCAAGCTGTTGTTGTGTCAGCTGGTAAATGAAGTTTGTTTTGGAGAAACTCCGCTGTGATTTAATGCCCTCTTGATATTTCATCAGAACAAGCTTTTACAAGTTGCAGTTCTTCCGTCCAGCTCAGACACTGTGGGACGTCTGCATGCAGCTGGTGTTGGGCTTTCAGAACCACCGGAGAAAAGATGAATGCTGTTGGACCGGTCCAGACGGGCTCCCACGTTGACATCATTGGCTAATTTGCACATCAATATGTTTTGAATGGTCCGTTCTTTCTCATGTGGGAGACGGCTTGGCTGGATGGGTGGAGGTTTATCATTCTGGGCACGTTGGAGGTGGAGGAGGTCACAGCAGGAGACTGACTGCAGACACACACACACACACACACACACACACACACACACACACACACACACACACACACACACACACACACACACACACACACACACACACACACACACACACACACACACACACACACACACACACACACACACACACACACACACACACACACACACACACACACACACACACACACACACACACACACACACACACACACACACACACACACACACACACACACACACACACACACACACACACACACACACACACACACACACACACACACACACACACACACACACACACACACACACACACACACACACACACACACACACACACACACACACACACACACACACACACACACACACACACACACACACACACACACACACACACACACACACACACACACACACACACACACACACACACACACACACACACACACACACACACACACACACACACACACACACACCGTGTTGTGTTTGGTGACACGCTAGTGATGACACGGCTCGATGGATGTCAGCGTTGTCTCCTCATTGATCCTCCACTTTGGTTTCCACTGAAATATCGCAGCAGTTATTGGCTGAATTTATTGGTGAATTACAGGTGACTTGAACTTTTCCTTCTCCAGCCATCTTCCCGTGAACTATCTCTCGCAGTGCACTACGACCCAGACGAGTTCCTCATGTGACGTCAGAATTCCTGTTTTTTCATCTGAAAATCTGCCTTTATTTCCCATTTTACATCAAATTACACATTTATCTTTTGAGACGGTCATTTCCGAGA
Organism: Brachyistius frenatus; assembly: GCF_029030835.1. Classification (NCBI taxonomy): domain Eukaryota; kingdom Metazoa; phylum Chordata; class Actinopteri; family Embiotocidae; genus Brachyistius; species Brachyistius frenatus. The sequence continues at coordinate 188,740 of NW_027210942.1, forward strand.
AATATTAAGTACAAATTTAGTGGAAGAATCCAGCCTACAAGTTGCTCTTTAAAGTTCATTGTTTTACATAAACTGTAACATCAGTCCTTCTTGTTTCTTTCACGCAGTGTTTTATATCAGCTGACATATAAACTAAAGGTTCTTTAAATGTCTCAATCTGTGTTTAGAGAAACTTTTGATACTGTGAGTGAACTTTGCTGCTATAATCAACATTTTAAATGTCTTACCTCCGCATGAAACCACAAATCACAGGCAGTCATTTTACCCCACTGACGCTTCCTGCTGTAAATGAACAGCAGAACGCAGCGTGGCTCTTTCTGTGACATTAATGTACAGGAAACTGAATGACAGCTGCAATATAGTGATGAATAAGGCTTGATTAAGCCCAGACGATTGAATTTCAGCCTGGCAGGCGGCCACAGCTGACTCAGTGTAGTGGACACATCACTTTATATTTGATAAACATGCAGAACAAAATACTAACAGCTGTACAGATTGAGCAACACATGAACTGATTGAACTTTTTTTGCTTATCATTTAAAAAAAAAAATGAAAGTAGGACAATAAATGCAGCACATTACATTTGCTCTGTGAGGTCCTGCTGTTGTATTGAATTTAGTGGGTAACGGGTTAACTGATGAATTATTAAATCATAACTTTTAGTCTTTTTGCACTGCTGGCGGATCACTAATGAGTCCCTCCAGGATTTTGCAGGTTTCTTTTGTGATTGTTGCGATCAAAAATGTTTGATGGTGGAGGATTTTCTCCAAAATGTCGATGTAATCTTCTGAGTTTTAAGTACGTTTTTGCGTAAAATTGCAGGAATTAGAAAAAATGGCAAGTCGAGAAGGAAAAATGGGGTTTTCTTTAAGCACTGCCTGATCCAGCAATACATGTATAATCACCTCCTGTGATAATAATCCTGTTGCACATCACAGAAATATTTTAGTTCTCATCTTTTTATATGTATTGATTGAACTCAGAGAACGGTGGAGATAAAAGTTAAAATCATAAAATCGTCTGTGACTGGAATATAGAAACAAGGACGACATCAGCTGTCAAAATAAGAGCTTTAGATGCTGTTTAATTCATGTTCATTCAACACATAGACCTGCTGGATGAAACCAACAAAGAGACGTCTCTGACAACTGGACGTGTGGAGAAAACTCATTTAACATCCAGTAATATGGAATCACTTCCTTTGATCACAAACATTTAATCATCATTTTAATGTGAAGAACACATTTCCCTCAAACCCGTCACTTCCTGTTTCTCCAGTTTTATTTGGAGATGAAAACAGGAGCAGAGCCTCTCTGATTGAAAATGAGGAGTTAGTTTTGTTAATAAAGACAGTTGTGTTTGAGACAACTTAGTTTATGTCGTTAATACTTTCAGCACAGATTATGAAGATGACATTTTTTTGCAGAAAAATCACGGGAATTATACAAAATAAATTGCAAGCTCCTGCAAATATTGTGGCGTTTTCTTTAATTTGCGTTAATTACTGCGATCGTAAGATTGTGGTTTCTTTGAGGAACGGACTAATAGTAATATATACTCCCCAAATTAAGGTCAGACAATCAATATATTCCAACATCAAGACACACAACTTCAGTTTTTTTGGGTCGAGTGATGTATCTCCACTTTAAACTGCTTTTTCTTTAATCTCTGAGTATGAAACCACAGACGCCGGAGTAACTCTTCACCTGTAGGACTCATCACAGACGGACGCGAGGTCTTGTCAGAGCAGACGCTGGTAGCTGCTGTGTCTTCGTGGCCTTGCTGGTATTGATTTCTCGTTGACGAACATGTTTGTACTGCAGTCGAGTGAAGAGACGCAGTAACCAGCTCCAAGGAATACATTATTTTATGACGTTAGTTTAACCAGCTGATTTAGTTTTTGTCGTAGTCCTTTGACTAAAATGTGTAGTAATTTCAGTCGAATTGTAGTCATGTGACTTTTATGAAGAGGAAGTAAAAGTGCTGTTGAGTCTCATTTTGTCGCAATTTGAGCATTTTGAGGGTACAACTCGGGCATCTTTGTTGTGTACAGTTACCAAGCTACGAACACTTTTATAAACAGTCGTTGAGTGTGGTTGATACACACACGTCACTGTCCAGTTACTTTTCACAAATTCAGGCTGAGTGAGCCGAGTAATCTTTAACCCACTCATGATAAAGACTCTTCAGCATTAACGTTCATAAATGTCAGTAAGTTTTTCACTCCAGCGGACATCACTGGACGAGATACAGCAACAGAAGACGCAGCAGGTCCAGCAGCTAAATCAGCTTCTGAACCAGAGTTCACGGAGACTAAAGAATCTGCGTTAAAACAATAACCGCCTCTCTTTTCCGATCGTTAGTCTTTTGTATTATAGTTTGAGTCGACAGCTAAAAGTAATGTGTTTCATTATACCGACCTACAAAAGGCAAACACAGTAACTTTGGTTGGACTGAGGAGCAGAGGTGGACATGCTGTTGCTGTACCTGGCTGCTTACCTGTAAACGTTAGCATCTCACAGCTAACGCAGCTAATAGGCAGGCCATCACAGAACAATAAGTCATCAAATCTTTTGGCTTTAATTACCTCTGTGACGGCTGTGACTGAACTTTATCTGCCGTCCTGATAAGTGACAACGTTTTCTGTTCAGTCTCGATTTTTAATCTCCTCCGAGATGAGCCGAGGCTCCGTCCTCGCTCAAGGTCGGCCATTTTATGGCTTTTCTGCTGCATCAGGTATTTGCGGGAAGCTCTGGCTGCTTCGCTCTGCCTGGCTGCCTGCTTGGCATACACAAACTCAACCTCCTTAAACTAATGCACACACTTTATTCTCTCTGCACGCAGTAGTATTTCCACGGCCAGCGAATATGCAGCCGGGCGGCGACGCACAAAACCATCCAATTAATGTTGGGGGGGTTCGGCTGTGTTTGTGTGTGATTCCTGAGCAGCCCGGGACATGAGATGACTTTCAACGTGTGTGTGTGTGTGTGTGTGTGTGTGTGTGTGTGTGTGTGTGTGTGTGTGTGTGTGTGTGTGTGTGTGTGTGTGTGTGTGTGTGTGTGTGTGCGCGCGCGCGCGCGTGCGCAGCAGTCAATATATGGCCTTGTGCTGCGGCCGCCAGGTCAATACTGTGCTGATTTGAATAGATGAACCAAGATGAACTGTGGAGCCGCTGAAGTTGATCATCTCTCTGAATAGACTTACTTCTTCTACCGGTCAAAGGGTCAAAGGTCAGAGGAAGGTTGACGCTCATCATGATTCAAACTCCTGGTGTTTTTAGAACAAAGATCACCGAATCACTTTTAATGACAAACTTTCTTTGACATGTTGAACTCCAGCATTTCTACCTGATTCCTGCTCGCAGTCATACGTTGGTATTAAAGAACAGATGACTTCTGTTTCTCTCTACGTCTTTTAAAAGACAGCGTGTGGTGCACTTTTTGGTGAAACCACACACCGTGGGCACCAGGGAGCTCTGGGGATTATGTTTGATTATGTCTCAGCTGTAGAAGCAGCTGCTTCAGTGTGGCCTGTGAGGATCCTCCTTCTCCTCCTCCTCCTCCTCCTCCCACCTCCCTGCATCCCTCTCGTCCTCCTAGGATTACGGAGCACAGCGGCTGAACTCCGTCTGTATGGCCTCCCTGGTTTTAGTGGGTCGTTCCTGTTGTGTGGCTGTCGTCTATTTCTGTCAGCTGATGTCTTCACATCAGGATTTCATCGTGACGTTGCCGTGTGGTCGCTGGTGTTACAGCCATAACACCTGAGAGGATGTTCTCCGCCGTGATTACAGGCACGGATGATTCAGTGGGTTGATGACGACACTGTTCATCGTCCCAAAGTAACCTCGGTCACATCAAACTTACACAACGTACGTGGTGTTGAAAGCACGGCGTACTTCAGAGTGACGCCAGGCGAGACCAGAGGAGACTTTCCCTCGTATTCAGTGATTTATTCCTGCGTTTCTAAATGACTGCAGTGTTTTGTTTCAGCCTCACACATGTGAGGATTTGATCATATTGTTGTTATTGTCTGACGGATTAAATGAAACATTGGAAAACATCACTTTGAGCTACAGGGGATTATTTTTTTTTCTATTTTCTGACATTTTACAGACCAAACAATTACTAGAATAAATTAGCAGATTAATTAGTCACTTCCGTGAGGTCTTTTTTTTTGCAAGAACTAAAAGTTAAGGTTATTTTCCTGAGATTGCAACAAGCTGAACAGAACAGAGCAGATCAGCTGGGCAGGAAGTCAGGCAGAGAAAAGCAAAGAGCATCCGGTCAATTTTCAAAATAAAACTCCCAATCGTACAACACATCACTGCATCACCGTCCACCCCCATTGTCTTTCAGTTAGGACAAATGATGTGTTTTCCTCCTGCTGCAGACACTCGATGTGAAATAGTTACACAATAAACAGGGGGATTCGTGTTTTTTATTGACTAAACACAACAAGCTGTGTTGACTTTGTCTGTAGGCTTCTGCACAAACTAGGAAATGACAACAATAAACACAAAAAAAAGACCCTATTTAACAACATTTCAGTGTCTTGTGGGCGGGGTGTAATGTCTCTGGTTGTCAGTCAGATCCGCCCCTTTCTCCCCAGTTCGGCCAAATATGGTCACTTCTAACTCCAGAATATCAAGATGGCGACGGAGAAAATCTGAACTCAAGGTTTCAGAACAGCAGTTCACAAACACCACTCTTTATAGACTGTTTCACTCCATCATTATTTTCCTCCTCTGGAAACATTAACTTCAATGCGCTGCACGAGTTGTTGGGAAATCAAAGTTCCTGGAACTTTTGGTTGAAAAGATCCTCCACTGTGTTTGAGCATCAGAGTACTGAAGTACTGACCTCCTCGTAGAGTTTCCTACTACATGACAAGCTTGTGTTTTTAGTCCGGTGCTCCATTTGTTAAAGTTTTGAGAGGAACTGCAGGAGACTAGTTGATGACATGAAACCGGCACTGAGCTGCTCGGACAGCTCGTGGATCTGGTGGAGCTCCGTCACCACCGAGCAGCGAGGCAGCGGGGGGATGTTTGAAGGTTGATTCACGCTGGAAAGTGTGCGCCAGACTCTCCATGTGTTCACACCAAAGGGAAATCCTTCCCTGCACAGCTCATGACTTATTTGATCTACAGACTACACACGTAATTAATTATTCCCCCCCCCCCACCCCTGTTCCCTCCCCACCCCACATCGTCCTCACAGCCCCGTCTCTCTCTTTATTCCCCACACTCCTCTCTTCCTCTGCTTTTTTCCTCCTCATCCTCCCTCTTGCTGCTACATGTGATTTCTTTTTATCTCATTCGTCTTTCTCCCTCCTGATCTACCGCTTCACATCCTCCCCCTCCCCTCCCTCCCTCTCCCTCCCCTCCCTCCCTCTCCCTCCCCTCCCGCTCCACTTCTCTGGCAGGCTGCTCATTGCAGTGAGTCAGTATCATGGAGGCAGGCAGCGGGGCTGCCGCAGCGGTGGGGAGTGCAGGACTGGGACTGCTGGGAGCCACGGCCACGTCCAACCATGACATCCTGGACAGGTAAGAGAGCAGCGCCAGGCTGGGGGACGTCCTCAGGACCAGACCGCCCGAACGCTCCGCATTACAGCGAAGAGTGTGTGTGTGTGTGTGTGTGTGTGTGTGTGTGTGTGTGTGTGTGTGTGTGTGTGTGTGTGTGTGTGTGTGTGTGTGTGTGTGTGTGTGGAGAAGGACCACACCTTAGGTGGTGCTTTGGTAAGCATGCTAGTTTGTTTATAGTTAGAGAAAGGGGCATGGAGAGTGTGTGGTTGTGTGTGTGCGTACATGTGTGTGTGGGGAGAGGAGGGGGAGGGGAGGGAGGCTGACTCGGGTGTTTGCTCACATACCAAAGCCTACCTTCCTATGCTCTCTCTCTCTCTCTGGATGTGTGTGTCCTCCTCTGTATCGCTGCTCTCACTGCATGTGAGGAAGAAGTCCTAATTTTGACAGCTGGAGGATCTGGTGTGTGTGTGTGTGTGTGTGTGTGTGTGTGTGTGTGTGTGTGTGTGTGTGTGTGTGTGTGTGTGTGTGTGTGTGTGTGTGTGTGTGTGTGTGTGTGTGCTGATGAATTTGTTTTGGAGGGGTAGGGAGGGGGGTTACTTGGCTACCTCTATGCCTCAAGGAGAAATGACACCAGGGTATGCGCATGCGGCGGCAGGGAGGGGGGGCAGTAGAAGTGCCTGAACGCTGTAGCTGATCCGATAGGGTGAGTTTGCACAGTCACCATCCCACCCCCTATTACCCCCCTCAACACACACACACACACACACACACACACACACACACACACACACACACACACACACACACACACACACACACACACACACACACACACACACACACACACACACACACACACACACACACCATCAACCCCCATAGCAACTGGAGCTATTGCTAACTGTAACTGCTGGAAACCCCTCATTCAGATTTCCTTGCTCCAGAGACCACTGCCCCCACCAGAGAGGGGGTGGTGGGGTGGGGGGAAATCAGCTTTCATCCAGTTACGTCATCCCTACAGCTGTACACCCACATGCCCGTGCACTGTCATCACACGCACATGCACGCACGCACACACACACACACACACACACACACACACACACACACACACACACACACACACACACACACACACACACACACACACACACACACGCCCTCCCTCAAGCATTCACAAAACCACATACCGACCTGCATCCCTTCAACATGCACTGACGGGGATGTTTGAGGACAAACGTTGCTGCTCATAAACATACACGACAAACATTCATCAATCTTTGTTGATGAAGGGCTTCCTCGATGTGCCCCCCCCCCTCCCCCATCAGCTTGCAGGTGCTGCTGGGTCACTTACCTCCTCCACATTACAGTTGTTTCCCTCAGCCAGTGAGGTATGACTAATCTCCAACATCCCGGGGATCTCCTTTGACACATCGTTCAATCAGAGATGGAAATTCAGGCTGTGACTCATGTAGCTGTCGTTTCCTCACTACTTCTGTTAGTCGCCTGACATTGTGACTGGCGGGGATACAGCCTTCTCTGAAAGACACGTATGTCTGCTGCCTACTGTCCAGCCAGGTATCCGGTGGCCTCTCGCCCCTCCAGTGCTGCTGGTGTGGCTTCATTCCCTCTGAGGATTAGTGGTGTTGTGTGTGCTTCTGTAAATGTGTGCTGCCTTACATTATTATTTTACCCTGGACGGTGTTGGTGGTGGGGAGATTACTGTCACCCTGCTCCACCTACCCCTCTGCTCACCGCCCCTCTCAGCCCTGGACTGGGTCTAAATCCTGCACCGGGGTTACCATGGCAGCAGCAGCTTAGCATACATTAGACAGCAGTCCAACATTACTACTGAGAGTGAGTGAGTGAGTGAGTAAAAGGGAGAGAAAAGAGGATAAAAAAAGAGAAAGGGTCGAGAGAGAGATGAAGGTGGGGGAAATGTAGAAATGTTTGTGTCTCATTTCTGTGTGTGTGTGTGTGTGTGTGTGTGTGTGTGTGTGTGAGATCGGGGGACACGGGGCCCCCCAGAGGTGACATGGAGAACTAGAACAAAAACACTGCTATAAAGCTGCGTGCGGTTTTGTGATAATGTCATCAAGTCAGACAGATGAGGCCCACGCCAGCAGCGCCATGAATCTGGAGCTGCAACCATCACAGCTGCTAATTTCAGGTGTCACTGCTCGCCCGGCCTGGCCGGGGGTGTCACTGCTCGCACAGGTCGATGATTCCAAGCTACTAACTCAGTTGATATTTTTTGTGTCTAAACATGCAGTAAGATGAACAAGTTGTGATTTTAGGAGGCGCTCCACCCATTTTCAGATCAGATGACCTGGTTCGTCCTACCTGCCATGTTAAAAACAGCTGCATCATATTTTCTGCTGTGTTAAGTCCGTGCCAGTAACCCTGATGATGTAATGGTGATGTCATCAGGGAGTTTTTTTTAATATAGTTTTTTTTAGATTGGGCATGTGTGACTGAGATTTGCTTCACAAACTGGGTGGACAGAGTTTGATGGATGGGGGGAATTACCAGACACAGATACAGACACAGAAATGCTGCTCCCAGCACCTTTACAGCTGAATGTCACAACACCTGTGAGATTGCTGCTTTGACCTGTGTGTCCCTCATAAGCCCCTCGGCTTTAAGGACCGTACCTTAAGCAGAATCTCTGCACTGGTAGAATCAGAGTTGAGAGGAATGTGGTTGTGTTTGGGATAAACACATCTATGAGTGTGGAGGTGTAGAAACCTCTGCAGCTCTCCATGGATATTGTTGTTGACTATCACCGTCTGATCTGCAGCTTTTGCTCACACAGTTGATAAATTTAAGATTTCAAAGTCACAAATTTAAATGTCTTAAATAGTTTTCAAAGGAGATTCAATATGTAATAAGTGAGACAAGGATTATCTCCTCAGTTGTAGTAGTTCACTACAGAGTGAAGTGGAGCTCAAAGATTCTGTCTGCAGTTGATCATGTGAATGTGAGACTGGACTTGACTCGAGCTCATTCATAGACTGATATCGTATTCACTGAATTATTGACAGGCTTGTGGTTGCATCTTAATGGACGGAGACCTCAGGTTAAATGTGAAACTATTGGAGTGACCTTTAACCAATCAGCATTGACTGCGATACACCACTTTATGTGCGCTGAAACTCTCCCATTGTTGGAACCACTTCAACATCATCGGGCTCAGTCACAGAGAAGAATAAACCTCTGAGCAACAAGGGGACAACAAAACAAAACGTTGGGGCTCCTGTTGCACGTGAACGCAGCACGAATGTTCACGGACGCTCATGAGTACTCAAAGTTGTTTTGCTTGATCAACATCAGCTAAACGAGTTAAACCCGTTTTTGTGACCACTCATGCAGTTTCCCGTTTTCCTGAAACTTGAGCAGAGAGCAAACATCAAAGTTCATTGGAAATTTTTATGGAACAGAAAAAAGTCTCAGGGACTCAAATCTGGTGAGTAGGTGTGGATTGTGTTTCTGCGAGGTCATTTTCATGTTGTCAGGTTGGAGAAGCCTGTTGCCATGGCGCCACAGTTCACGTGGTTCGCAGTGAATGTGTCCCCTCAGACGCCTCAGAAGGTCCCAGTGGAACTCTGTGTTGACAGTCTGACTCTGGGAGACCAATTCACGGTGACACAAAGAAAACCCACCTGGTGTCTCCTGACCTGACGAGCCGTCTTCGGTCTTGAACAGTGAAGCTCCGCCCCCTCTTGAAACGTGAACGTCACTCAGAACACCTCGCCGGCTCATCGTATTATTCGTTCACACTTTCTGAAACATGTCATCTTATTTACAGTTTTACACAAAATGTGATGTTCACTCTGTGCTCACGTCCATGGAGAAACTGCACATGCACACGTACCAACGCTCACAAAAAATGTTGTAACTCGGATGCAGAGGGACATACGTTGGCATGCAGACTAACGAAGGTTCTCGTTATCAGCTCTGTGCAGTCAGGCAGAGCAACAGTAAGCTTGTTCAGTTTATTAAACCGAAATAGTTGAGGCAAGAAATTAAAGTCTTTTCTAATAATTCAACATGATAGGAATTTTACATTACAAGAAGCAAAATACTGAAAACCAGAAGTTATTACAAAGTATATGTTACTTCAACACTAATATTTGAGAGTATTGTGTCCACCAGCGTTTCCCTGCTACGCCATAAATGACTATTTGTTCCAATACAGCTTCTCCATGTTTTAGTGCTCTAATAATCAATGCTACACAACAACCATGATGCTGTTCAATGAACGGACAATGATGCAGCTCCCCATTACAGAAATAATCCCTGTTCTCCGCGTCCGTGGAAATGTTCAGTCATTCAGCCGCAGAATCATATTTATGGAGACAATAAGACATTTTCCAGTCGAGCGTGAGCGCTGATTTTAGGGCACCACAACAGTCCAGAGCCGACTGCGTGGAGTTCCCCTCGTAGGACGACACCAGTTCATCTGTGGATGGTAGTGTTGTCTGCGACGCCATCTGCAGCCCAGATGAAGCGCCTCTGTGGGACGGGAGCTGAACTGCTGGCTGTGGATGAGATCCAGGACATGCAGAAGGTTGAACGGCGTCCGCGGCCTGCTAACAGCTTCATTCCTCTTTTCGCTTCTCTCTCGGTTTATTGCTGCTTGTTGTTTTTAAGGTGTTTTCCTTCGGAGTAGAAATGACTCCAACAGTCTCAACCTCATTTTCTGTAAAAGAATATGACTTTCCTCCAGAAAAACTGACCCACTTATCTCACATTTATTCAGATATTACAGTAGTGACATACTTCAGTCCCTCCAAGATTTTGAGCTGTTTTTTGTGTGATTGTTGCGATCAAAAATGTTTGATTTTGGGGCAGATTTTCTTCAAAATTGCGACATAATTCTTTAGGTGTGTTTTTTGCATAAAATTGCAAAATTATTCTTTTTAAGCACTGCCTGATAAAATTAATAAATATGTAATCACTTCCTGTGATAATAAATGTTGCACATCACAGAAATATTTTAGTTCTCATCTTTTTATATGTATTGATTGAACTCAGAGAACCGTGGAGATAAAAGTTAAAATCATAAAATCGTCTGTGACTGGAATATAGAAACAAGGACGACATCAGCTGTCAAAATAAGAGCTTTAGATGCTGTTTAATTCATGTTCATTCAACACATAGACCTGCTGGATGAAACCAACAAAGAGACGTCTCTGACAACTGGACGTGTGGACAAAACTCATTTAACATCCAGTAATATGGAATCACTTCCTTTGATCACAAACATTTAATCATCATTTTAATGTGAAGAACACATTTCCCTCAAACCCCGTCACTTCCTGTTTCTCCAGTTTTATTTGGAGATGAAAACAGGAGCAGAGCCTCTCTGATTGAAAATGAGGAGTTAGTTTTGTTAATAAAGACAGTTGTGTTTGAGACAACTTAGTTTATGTCGTTAATACTTTCAGCACAGATTCATAGGCAGCAGCACAGCATATAGACAGCAGGTCCTTCATTTTCCAAACATCAACAAATGTCACAGAACGGCGTCTCTGTTTCCTGAAAGCTGTCTTCTGCCAAAATGTAGACGTCGGCAATCAAAGTCGAGGATAATAACCAAATTATTACCATAATTACCATCAATCAGCTGCAGCAGATTCACTGCTGACGTCATTACAGCTGAGTTGTTGGTTTGACTCATTCGAGTGCCAGTAAAAGTCTTCAAACAACCTGACCGTGTTGGTTCAGCTTGTAGCTTTAACCTGAAGCAGGTTTTTGTGTCTCGTGTCTGGGGAGCAGCAGGACTCCGGCAGAGGCAGGATCTCTGGTCCTCCTTTTAGTTTGTCCTCATTTAGGAACGGACCGTACCAAGAGATGTGCACAGGTGAACAAAATGCATGTTTGGTCATGCTGCAGGTATTTTAAGGTGTTCCTGTCTGGAGGTGCATAATATTAGAGGAAGGACATGATATGAATCCAAACAGCTGCTGACTGAGCGGTGTGGCAGGACAAACTGGAACGTCTCCGTTACAACATCTGGAACACAAGTACAACATCTGGAAACCAAGTACAACATCTGGAACACAAGTACAACATCTGGAACACAAGTACAACATCTGGAACACAAGTACAACATCTGGAACACAAGTACAACATCTGGAACACAAGTACAACATCTGGAACACAGGTACAACATCTGGAACACAAGTACAACATCTGGAACACAAGTACAACATCTGGAACACAAGTACAACATCTGGAACACAAGTACAACATCTGGAACACAAGTACAACATCTGGAACACAAGTACAACATCTGGAACACAAGTAGAACATCTGGAACACAAGTACAACATCTGGAACACAAGAACAACATCTGGAACACAAGTAGAACATCTGGAACACAAGTAGAACATCTGGAACACAAGTAGAACATCTGGAACACAAGTAGAACATCTGGAACACAAGTATAACATCTGGAACACAAGTACAACATCTGGAACACAAGTAGAACATCTGGAACACAAGAACATCATCTGGGACACAAGTACACCATCTGGAAAACAAGTACAACATCTGGAACACCAGTACAACATCTGGAACACAAGTACAACATTTGGAACACAAGAACAACATCTGGAACACAAGTATGACATCTGGAAGACAAGTAGAACATCTGGAACACAGGTGGAACATCTGGAACACAAGTACAACATCTGGAACACAAGTACAACATCTGGAACACAAGTACAACATCTGGAACACAAGTACAACATCTGGAACACAAGTACAACATCTGGAACACAAGTACAACATCTGGAACACAAGTACAACATCTGGAACACAAGTACAACATCTGGAACACAAGTACAACATCTGGAACACAAGTACAACATCTGGAACACAAGTACAACATCTGGAACACAAGTAGAACATCTGGAACACAAGTACAACATCTGGAACACAAGTACAACATCTGGAACACAAGTACAACATCTGGAACACAAGTAGAACATCTGGAACACAAGTACAACATCTGGAACACAAGTACAACATCTGGAACACAAGTAGAACATCTGGAACACAAGTACAACATCTGGAACACAAGTACAACATCTGGAACACAAGTACAACATCTGGAACACAAGTACAACATCTGGAACACAAGTACAACATCTGGAACACAAGTACAACATCTGGAACACAAGTACAACATCTGGATCACAAGTACAACATCTGGAACACAAGTACAACATCTGGAACACAAGTACAACATCTGGAACACAAGTACAACATCTGGAACACAAGTACAACATCTGGAACACAAGTAGAACATCTGGAACACAAGTACAACATCTGGAACACAAGTACAACATCTGGAACACAAGTACAACATCTGGAACACAAGTACAACATCTGGAACACAAGTACAACATCTGGAACACAAGTACAACATCTGGAACACAAGTACAACATCTGGAACACAAGTACAACATCTGGAACACAAGTACAACATCTGGAACATCTGGAAGTACAACATCTGGAACACAAGTACAACATCTGGAACACAAGTACAACATCTGGAACACAAGTACAACATCTGGAACACAAGTACAACATCTGGAACACAAGTACAACATCTGGAACACAAGTACAACATCTGGAACACAAGTACAACATCTGGAACACAAGTACAACATCTGGAACACAAGTACAACATCTGGAACACAAGTACAACATCTGGAACACAAGTACAACATCTGGAACACAAGTACAACATCTGGAACACAAGTACAACATCTGGAACACAAGTACAACATCTGGAACACAAGTACAACATCTGGAACACAAGTACAACATCTGGAACACAAGTACAACATCTGGAACACAAGTACAACATCTGGAACACTGGAAAACTAGTACAACATCTGGAACACAAGTACAACATCTGGAACACAAGTACAACATCTGGAACACAAGTACAACATCTGGAACACAAGTGCAAAATCTGGAACACAAGTAGAACATCTGGAAAACAAGTGGAACATCGGGAACACAAGTAGAACATCTGCAACACAAGTAGAACATCTGTAACACAAGTAGAACAACTGGAAAACAAGTACAACATCTGGAACACAAGTACAACATCTGGAACACAAGTAGAACATCTGGAACACAAGTATAACATCTGGAACACAGAAACAACATCTGGAACACAAGTACAACATCTGGAACACAAGTACAACATCTGGAACACAAGTACAACATCTGGAACACAAGTACAACATCTGGAACACAGGTAGAACATCTGGAACACAAGTACAACATCTGGAACACAAGTACAACATCTGGAACACAAGTACAACATCTGGAACACAAGTACAACATCTGGAACACAAGTACAACATCTGGAACACAAGTACAACATCTGGAACACAAGTACAACATCTGGAACACAAGTACAACATCTGCAACACAAGTACAACATCTGGAACACAAGTACAACATCTGAAACACAAGTACAACATCTGGAACACAAGTACAACATCTGGAACACACAAAACGTCTCCTGTCAGCTTCAGCCGGAGGCCGCTCGTAGAAACTCGGTTACATTACAGCAGCATCCACCTGGAAATAAGTTTCACAGCTATTTCTTCTGATATTGGACGGCCTGGCCAACATGTGCTCCTACTCATGTCCCAGTATGTCTCCCAGAGCAGCCAGAGGAAACAACACACTGGTATCAAGCAGTTGTATTAAAGATGAAGCGAGGTGTTTGTTTTCAGATTTGAAGATTCATGTTCAGTTATTGAACTTGCACACAGCAGCAATGTCATAAAACATATTCAAATTTATCATACGTTTATTTTTCATAGTTGAAAATCTGAAGTCACCGAAGAAACTTGAATACGCTGTTTTACTTGAGTGTCCTTCCTCAGACAGCCGTAGTTTATTCAGGCTGGAGGAATTATTATCGATTATAATTTTTGCAACTAAACAGAAACGGTATTTCATATCTGTGGAGCCTTCAGTCTCCATTCACTGGAGATCTCTTTCATCAGACCAGCGCCATGATATTCTCCAGAGGGTATTATTGGCAGGTCTAAAAGTGGCATGTATCCATGTGTGTTCAGTCCAGTACAGAAAACATGCGATGCTCTTAAGAGTTGCTCTCATAAACAGTGATCACACCCAAGCTGGCAACACTGGTTTCTGCGCTTTGGCTGCGTTTACAGTTTTAAACTGACTCTCAGTCGCAGATTGATGCCTCCAATATGAAATATTTCTGTTATTTTGGCTTTCAGGTGACGTTCTGTGCTCATTGAGTCGCTAATCCGTCAGCCGTAACACAAACACACAACCGAACACACCTTATGAACGCCTGGTGATGGGATGGATGGAGGAAGTTCTCCTGAGTCCAAAAGGTTCTTCGGGTGGGTTGATTGTTATCATCTCGCAGAACGACCCAAATTCATTCTGCAATATAAACGAGTCCAAACATTTAATCAGAGTCATAAAGACACAAGAAGAGCAACGAGTCCCTGATCTCACCATCATGAAGCAGAGATGGGTCATGATTTTTATTCATTAAAAATGAAAACAACTGAATAGTTAATGCAGGAACCACAAAACAAAAACTCTGTCAGGAAATGCTAGCTTTGTCCCATGACCTACTTCCACAGTCAGTGCTTGGTTTATATGTTGGTCATTAATATAAAGCTGCGCTGATTAGCAGACTATTCAATGTTATATGAATCAAATGCAAAATATGACTCTGATCTCAGTTTTGAGCATTTGCTGTCATTATGTGTTATGTGACTTTGACTGGACGGCTGGTTGAAATGTCACTCAAGACTCTGAGAAACTGTGGTGAGCAAATAATTGACAGTTTCATCAATAAAAGGAAAGATTCTTGGCCACACCCCTCCTGAAATGTTGAACTATCAGCCTGCCCCATAATGCACTGTGTCCTTTACAGTAGCAACAACAAGAATAGCCTCTACTCTAAACTAAAGTTGATATAAATGACCTGCTGATTGAAGGTGCTGCACATTAAATGGCAGGAACGACCTCGTCAGCTGGAAGTCGGTCTGCATGGTTTGGGCTTCCTGTTGTGTTGTGCTGATGTAACTTTTAGAGTTTAGGTGTTTGTTCAACATTCATTTCTGAGAACTCCTCTCCTCCATCCTCAGTCCTGGAAGTCCACGTACAGTTAAAGACCTGCACTTAACCGGTCGTGGCAACCGTGCTGAAATATTAGTGTCCAAACCTCCCACGTGATTTGTGTTTGGGACCGAGCACATGTTGAGTCAGACATTTAGTGGCTCGAGTGGCGAAGCAGACGAATAGCAGACACATGAGAAAGCGGTGAGGATAAATGCAGGGAGACTTTCATGGCTTTTATTCTCAGAGCAAAAACTTCAGCTGCTGTTGCTTTCACGCACCAAACACTGTGAGGCTGATGAAAACACTTGAAAACCTTCAGAGTGTTTTAAATGCAGCGTTCTCCATCCGTCTGTCACGCCTTCGGAGGGAGAAAGATTTGAACTCAGGAAGCCTCTTCTCTTATCTTGTGTGGTAGAAGAGGAGCAGGCGGGAGGACTGATCCCGATCAGCAGGGTTTTCTGGCCGGGAGTGTTTGGAGCAGGTGCTGGGAGAGCGCTTCCTTTCTCCTCACATGCCTCCTCACCCAAGAATGCTGGGAATTCTGGGAGCAAACCGCACTTCTGCACAGAGAAGGGGACGCTCGGCGAGGGAAATGTTGAATGTTGAAGCTCGGTCGTCTGAAAGTGCTTCACACTGTCGGTACTTCTCAGGCCGGTCCTGGTAAGTGGTGCTCGTAGCGTGTCATTAGGGTCAGTGTGGCTGTGGGCATCAGTTAGTGGCCCGAGAAGTCTGCAAGCCTTCTCACAACTTATTTCTTATCATACATCTCACGGCAGTCTTAAACTCTACAAAAAACAACTGTGGAATTTCTGCCTTTTGTACCACATGTGCAACATAAAGGTTATTTTTAAGCACCCTATTTTTCTACAAATTCAGATTAATCATGAATAATAATTTATTTAACAAACAAAAATCGATTGTGTGGACAAGCAGCTCCAGATTCCTTCTTTCTTGCTCTTTCAACATTTCTCCCGTTTTCTCACACTGGTACAGTTTAGTCTCCAGGTTGTTTCCAAATGCAAACAAATGTGCTTTATATCCACTGTTGTTAAAGAAATATCAGGACTCTTCCAGCAAAGTCCAACTTTTCCACCTTATAATGTCGATGTTTGTAGTTTTTATGTGCAGTTTGAAAATGTGCATAAAACAGGAAGTACATGTATAGTTTTAATGTGTCTCCAATCAAAGTGCTCATTGTGTGTGTTTACCAGGGAAGTAAGGAGCACCGGTGACAGAAGACATTTGAAGAAAAGTAAAAGGGATTGTCATTTATTCTGGAAAATGTTTGCTTTAAAAGAAAGACATGGCATCACTGAGACCTGGAGGGAGTTTTAGAAAGCTTCCCATGAAGGAAATGAAAGCTAGAATATCTCATTTTCTTGTAGGAGTATTGCTTGTTAATCCTCTGGAAACCAGAGATTTGAACATTTATATTTATATTGTTTGCGAGTATTTTCAGCACAGTTTGGAAGTAGCTCTGCCAAAAGGATGGAAATATTGGAGAAGAATAGAAGAGTTTCTGGATGAAACATGACATTGATCTCAGCTGTTGGTAACAGTAAGATGCATTAGTGACAATTACACTTTGGAAAAAGTCTTCCTGAACACTACCAAGAACTGAGTGTGAGACCGGTTGAGCTTGTGTAACATGATGAAGCTCAACTTTCCCACCAGTTATCCTCCAATCGTCCCATCGAGCTCCAGCTCAGGCTGCCGGGCAGCTGGTTGTCTCTGGAAAAGAGTTTGTTCTAAACCTTTGCAACAAGTTAACTCGTCCCACAGTCAGAGTTCAGGAGGAAAACCAGGGAAATTAAGACTTAGTGCAATGTCTAATTTTGGGTGGCGAAATTCAGCTGATGAATCTGCAAAGCTACGGAAACATTTCTTGTTTTCTGAACCTGAGAAGTTAAATTCCTTCTGTAAGTTAGCTTGTTTTTCTTCAGCTTGCAGCATCACTCTTGTGGTATGTCTTGGATAACTAAACTGGTTGGCTCGTGATAAGTGCCATGTATGCAAGGCAAAGCATTGCAATCATAAATCATATAATGACGTACCTGAGGTGCTGATGTTGCTCAAACGACATGCGGTTTTAAACCTTTAAGCCGTTAAATCGAGTTGCTGCAGATTTAAATGTCTGACTGCAGATACCAGGTGACTGGTCAGTATCGGTCAGAATAAGCAGCACTCGGAGCTGACTGCAGCTCCAGTCCCACATTTCAGTGTCAGGCCTGCTCAGGGTTTGTGAATACTGATGCACGCTCACCTCCTGCTGCATTCCTGTAGAAGCATCTCTTCTCCCCGACCTCTCGCTCAGTCCGCTCTAATCAATGTTATGCTAATGACCTTTTGGTGTCTGCAGCATTTCTAAATCGTTTTGTTGCCTCACTGGCTTTAACGAGGTCCGCTGGGAGTCGGGCTGTCGGTGTTTGTGTGTGTTCAGGACCATGTTTGGGATTTGCTGCAGTTAGAAGGAATACAGTCCATTCAGACGATGTAATTGCTTTTTCTTTTTATGTTAATCTTCCATAATGATGTCATTGTATTTGTTGAGAGTGCATTATTTTTAACAGACACTGAATGAGTCAATTAAAGAATTTCTTTCATTTAGATTCCATAAGTCAAAAGAAAAAGTGAGTTTTTTTTTTAACATGAAGTCATTTAAAGTTCATCAAAACTAGCTAGTAATTATAAATAATGGCTCAAGTGAGTTTCCAGTTTTTTATAATTGCGCTAACTGTGTTTTTAAGTATAGATAATAGTTTTTTTGTATTTGTAAGTCTGTTTTTTGATTCTCCTCTGGACTTACAGTACATTGTTAAGCTGAGGAAGAGTCTTGTAGTTTGACTGAATGATGAAGAAGGTTCAGTGAGTTGTAGTGTACAAGTGTTTGGGAGTTCAGAGAAGTACTGGTTGCTAAACTTTACTTCCCTGCATCTTGACTCGGTGTCTCCGACCCTGAAGTCCAATTATCTCCGTGCAGAGACGTCGTCTCAGCGTCGGCTGGATGCTGTCGTCTCGCAGGCATTTCTATCTGCCCTAAAACACAGCTCTTTATTTTCTGTTTGCTCTTTTGTCTGCTCTACTTTATATGACTCATGTGAGAGTGAGAGTGTGTGTGTGTGTGTGTGTGTGTGTGTGTGTGTGTGTGTGTGTGTGTGTGTGTGTGTGTGTGTGTGTGTGTGTGTGTGTGTGTGTGTGTGTGTGTGTGTGTGTGAGAGAGTAAATACGTTTCATCTCCATCATTGTTCTGTGCTGCTCTCAGGCTCTCTGAAAACATGGGCATCCTTTGAAGTCTTGTCAGATTATATGAAGGCAGCACCAACTCAGATTTACCTTCATGATGTTATCCAGAGTTCATGTCCTGGTTTCTGACTGCATCACATGAAAGATGTGTTGAACTGCGCCCTGCAGGGACACGCCACGCTTTTTATTTCTGGAAAGGATTTCAACACGAGTAGAGCTGCAACTAAATGTATTGATGCATTGAGAATGTTGAAAAATGTCAAATAAATTGTGAAACGTATCCACGACCGTTTCCTGAAGGCCACGGTGACGCTGCATGTTCAGTCTGAGCAGCAGTCTCTAATCCACACTATTACGTTTAAAGTTACATGAAACAGGTTGTAGAAAAATAGTTAATCTTCAAAACTTCCTGCGATGCACAATATGAATCATTAAAATGTAAAAATGAATCATGCTTTTTAAGTTACTAAATACTCAGTATTATATCGCCGTTCAACCCTGTGGGGATCCCTGCAGGTATGAATGACTCAGCTGACACCTGTGATTGTTACCTGAAGCTTTGGGCTGCAAATTAAAACCAAAACATCCACTCAGTTTTTTCTGTCTTACTTTTGAACTTTCTATAATAACGCGTGGTGCGACAGCAACACACGTATCTAAAGAAAATAACAAATTATAATATCTGATCATCTGAACATCTCATCCACAAATTTAATTGCTGTCTGACACCAATAATAATCAATAATCAATTAACTAATGAAAGAAAAAAAAAAAAAATCCAGCAACTAATTTGATAAGCACATTTTTCTCAAGCAAAAGTGGAAAACGTGATAATTTAAGTTTTTCAAATGTGGAAAATTTATTGTTTTTCTTTCTCAAATGTGTCAGTGATGGTCAAGTTCTAAGTTTCTCTCTCTCTCTCTCTCTCTCTGTGTGTGTGTGTGTGTGTGTGTGTGTGCGCGCGTGTGTGTGCGTGCGTGTGTGTGTGTGTGTGTGTGCGTGTGTGTGGTGTGCGTGTGTGTGCGCGTGTGTGTGCGTGTGCGTGTGTGTGTGTGTGTGCGCGTGTGTGTGTGTGTGTGTGCGCGTGTGTGTGCGTGTGCGTGTGTGTGTGTGTGTGCGCGCGCGTGTGTGTGCGTGCGTGCGTGGTGTGTGTGTGCGCGTGTGTGTGTGTGTGTGTGTGTGTGTGTGTGTGCGCGTGTGTGTGTGTGTGTGTGTGTGTGTGTGTGTGCGTGCGTGCGTGCGTGTGTGTGTGTGTGTGTGTGTGTGTGTGTGTGTGTGTGTGTGTGTGTGTGCGTGCGTGCGTGCGTGTGTGTGTGTGTGTGTGTGTGTGCGTGCGTGCGTGGTGTGTGTGTGCGTGCGTGCGTGTGGTGTGTGTGTTGGCTGTAGGGGCCTGAGGCCTGGACTTCACCTGGACGAGGACGACGACATCGTGCCTGAACTGGCTCACATCCATCCCAGAGAGCGACCGGACTGGGAGGAGACCATCAGTGCCATGGTGAGACACGCATCCTTCACATCCCCACTTGGCCTGTAGATCAGTTTCACTGGCTGCTTTGTAGATTTTCAGTGGCCCAACACCTTAAAAATGTTTTAGCTCTTTCTCCTTTTTTTTTTTTTTTGTATATACACCAGAGAAGTTCCCTTTAGATTTGGTTGTTTATGATAAAAGATGAGATTAGAGCTGAAACCATGATGACATGTAATGTTTGCCAGCAGGTTGAAGGTGTACCTGTTGAGGTGGATGGTTCGGTGTTCATGCAGAGACTCGTGCAAGTTACTGGGATAGAGTGAACCCCAGGTGGTTTTGTGTAGCTGTAGTTTACAGATGTGCCCTGAATGCCTCACCTGCAGGCTGTCAGCAGATCTACGGGCAGCTGCACGCCGAGAAGCGTCTCGTTCCCACAGCAGCACCGTTCGAAAACTAATTTAGTTTGAAGAGCTTGAAATAAGGCGTTGTGATGTCACGTTCACCTCCAGGGTAACGGAGGGATTTCATCCGTCTGCTGCTGACGAGCATCTGTCAGGGTGTTCACTCTGAGGTGGTCTACAGGTTTCAAACTGTACGAAACATATCTCAGTTCCTGTTTTCCACACAGGAGTGTTGTTGCTTCCTCTTTCTGTTTGAAGCCTCCTATGTTTCTTTCACTGACATTTTTTTTTTTTTTTTTTTGAGTATGAGGAGGAGAAACGATGACATCATCTAAAAAGTGCTCACATGGCAGATTGAGTGTTCAGTCAACTCAAATTCAAGTTTGTTTGTTTATCATGATTTTGGCTTCCACACAAGATAAGAAATAAAAAAGAAGTAGAGAGAAAAATAAAAATAAATGACAAAGACAAACAGCAGAGATGACCGATAACACTGTTGATGTAAAACTGGAACTGTACAATATAAATCATATAAAAAGATGTCTGTTAGATTGTTCACGGTGCAGATAAAAGGCACGAGGAGCTCGACCTAATAACTGGAGTACCGTGCAGATAGATTGTGATGGCATCGTGTGAGTAGTTTGTCCTGAGATGCCTTTTTTTTTTTTTCCTTGCCCACTCATACTGTAACTCACCCAGAGAGTGAGATTCCCCCTCACAGAATATTAATAACACGGCATTAAATAATGATGTTGGACCACATCAGTTTAATAATGCTTTCTTGTGAGCCACTTCTCCACCCACAACAAATGCAGGCAAGAAAAGTCAGCTGACTGGTTGACCGATAAGTTTACGAAGTTGTGAATCACAGAGTGGAAGTTACCAGAGGACTCCGATCCTCCAGACAAACAGGTGTGATGAGACTCGGAGGACGAGACGATGCTTTGACCAGTAAGTGATGCAAAAGCTACAATCTCTCTTTCTTTGAGTTAGACACGGAGAGGTAGGATTAGAGACATCACTGACTTTAAACAAAAGGAGAACAAAAGCCTTGTTATCTGTGTGATCTGCAGGCAAGAGAGTTCAGCTTTCACTTGTTTCATCTGCTGAGTCTGATTACTGGAAAAACTTTGAACAGAAGCACATGAAGGACAAACTGACTGTTAACCGAAGGGATGGGCATTTCAAGCAAAACTACTGTTCCAAATTCACTCGTAACTATTCAATTTGTAATCAAACCCCCCCCCCCCCCCCCCCACACACACACACACACACACACACACACGAGTATAGAGAGATTTCCGTTTGCTCGGCGCTTCTCTAATGAAGGGTGGTCAGCGGTGAGAGGGTTGTGTGCTAGTTCTGCCTGCACAGTTTGCATCTGCTCATGTTCACCGGGATACTTTTACCTGCTGAGCCCTGAAAGCAGCATGTTCTTCTTCTCCCCGTGTTATTTAATGTCGGCTGAAAGGCAGCTATTAGGAACATTACTGCCACCTTCTGACGGGAGTAACGCATTACAGCCGGGCGCCTTCAAAAACGGGGGAAATAAGGAAGAACGACAGTCGCATGTAGGGATGGTGTTGGAAATGAAAACGACTATTCGAGCATTCGTAGTTCGTCCCTAGTTAACAGTTCCTTCCCAGCGTCGGTCGTTGGAGTTGACCTCATTGTTTTGAATCATCCACCGTGACATGTGAATCCATCAGGAGCTCCACGCCGCCCCGATCAGCTTGTTTCCTGCCCGTCACTGTCTTATCAGCGTCTGTTTTCCAGCCCGTGTGTCGATGAGTTGTGTCTCTGGTTCTGAGACACTATCACACCTTAATGATTGATGCGGGTGGCGGCCGGTGTCCTGACTCTCCATCGACTCTAAACTCTGCGTAGATCAGTCATCGACCTGCTCATCTCTCCATTCACCAGACAGCATCACTCATTAATTCCTTTCCTCCCTTTTTTTATTTTTTATTTTTTGGATTTGGGTCTTCGGTTTCTTGCATCAACAGCACGGTGAAAATGAGGCCGTCTCCATGGTAACGTGCTGAGCCACCCGTGGTTGGCACGTGGTTGGGAGCCCAATCGCAAGTGCTCAGTTCGATAAGGCAACACAGAGAGAGAGAGAGAGAGAGAGAGAGAGAGAGAGAGAAACAACAATCTCACCAGGCTGATGAATATTGATCGGAGAGGCGGGGCTTTTAATACTGCATGTCTGCTATTCTTTGTTCAATATTTGATTGGGGAGGGACGGTGCTGCGCTGGAGCGGCATGCATTATGGATGCCTCTGGTGGTTGGAGGAGGTGATGAGAAGCACTGAGCAACTTAGAGTAAGCTGTCACACCAACAGTTGGACTGTGTAGGAAAGATCCTATTCTGTGTTGACGGCAGAGAAAACCTCCACGAAGACCTGCAACGCCAGGGTGCTTCAGCGATGATGCGTTTTACACGACAGGCAGCATTTACATCAGGGATGTTTTTTTCATAGAAGCAGCGCTGCTTCGTTTGAAGCCTAAATTTCATAAATCTCAACTGTCTTTTACAATAATTGTTTTGTTTCGTCTCAAACTGTCCAAGTCCAAGGTGGTGTCTTTAAAACGTCTTATTTCATCTGACCGACAGTCCAACAGCCAGCGATATTTACTTTATTGTGACAGAAACCAGAATAAAGACCTGTTCAGACCAAAGATTTGTTACGAGATGATGTGAAACGACTCCTGCAGGTTTGCACCAAAGCAGCCAGACGAGACGGTGAAACATCACAGCTACAACTCTTCGTACCTCTGATTTAACTGCCGGCTTTTCAGTTTTTTTGTGGCTGGATATAGTTTCTATCTTCTTTAAACATGAACGAGGATGTGGATGGTGCATTACGTGCAAGAGTTGTATTTGTGGTCTTGATGAAAATACGAGTGGGTCCAGAATTTGGAGCTTGTGTCAAACAGACATGACTAATAAATTGAGGTGATCCTCTTTCCCTTGGAAACTGGAGGATTCATAACGTTCACAAACCAACGGGTGACATCACTGCTGGATGCTGATTGGTCACCGGTGACCGGTCAGCTGATGGGACGGTCCACACTCCTGCAACTTTTCCTGCAGCGCTCCAAAACAATTTAGTCTTTACGAATCTTTGATGTGAAATTTAGGCAGCAAGTCCACACAAGTTTTCAAGTCTTCAACGATACAGTCTGTCGCTCAGTTGTTTTTCTGTCGATCAACACATTGATGACTCCACTCGTTCCTGCAGGATTAGAGTTATAGTTAATGAATTAAAATAAGTGCTGCCTGTAAACGCCTGCTGTCGCACCCGTCGGCTTCGTCCCGTTAACACCTCGGACAGAGGTGGTGTCAGCCGTCTTAAAACAACCTGACCTCTTCTGCATAGCACCTTTCCTGTCCGGGACCGTCTGGCTGAGGAGTCACACGCTGCATACAGGAAACTTTCTCACTTCTCGGCCACCTTGTCTTTATCAGAGTTAAATCTCACTCGGCCAGAAGTTTGGTGCTGTTTCTTTTAATTATTTTCCCATAGATGTGTTTTATATCTCTTAATCCTTTCATCTTCTTTATCTTTCAACAACCTGCTGTCAGATTATTGAAATATAACCTCCCCAGTGAATACATCCACCGATAAAGTCTGTCTGCTTCAAAAGGCTGCAGCTGATTGTTGGTGGACTCCTGTGTGGAGTGGATGTTCTGACCCGACCCAGAAATGATCAGAGGATGTTTCTACATACAGTCGACTTTTCATGGGGTTTGTGAAAAGTAAAAACCAAAAAGTTTCTGCAATGGAAAGAAGATCTTGACCCAGACTCCTCCGTGTGGTCGGGGAGGGTTTAATGATAGTGCTCCGTCAGAATGAGTGAGGTTGGTTCTGACCCGATCCCAACTTGGAACCAGCCGTGGTAAATGGTGGAAAAACAGAAACAACCCTGA
Source organism: Brachyistius frenatus (assembly GCF_029030835.1). Lineage (NCBI taxonomy): Eukaryota > Metazoa > Chordata > Actinopteri > Embiotocidae > Brachyistius > Brachyistius frenatus. The sequence continues at coordinate 213,456 of NW_027210942.1, forward strand.
TTGTGAAGCCTTCAGTCACGACATCTGCAGCACATGCTGAGGCGAAGGCTGATTATCTCATGACCGGTTGTGGAAGCACCTTTCAGACGGGATGCAGCCGTACAATCCGGTGTGTCGCAGATTTCGTGGTGAAGCAGGAGATGTTCCAACTTCCTTCTCCTTCTGTGTGTTAGACTCTCGATGAGCTCCACACGAGTCTGCAGACGTTTGAAGCTCCGCAGGTCGATTTCATGTGTTGTTGTGTTCACATGAAATTTTAACAGAAGTGGAAGCTACAATCTGAGCCATGCAGTTTGGTGTTATTGAATATGAACCAACAGAAAGCCGAGTCCTTTCATTCAGGTTCTATTGTGCTTGAAACACTCATGCTGACCAGCTTCCTGAAGCTCCGGGTGAACAATGCCAGCACCATGATTGTTTTCTGCTGTTGTTATGGAAATGCTCTGACGGTCTTTATCCAGCCTCTGTCGCCTCTTTACGGAGCTCCATAAAGAGAAACAAGTATGTTTTGACGCCACATCTTTATATATTGAGTGTTTGACAGGCTGTTGTGTACCCAAGAGATATCCCAGGTTTTTATTAGTTTTGCACACGATGTAAACGTACCCAGAAAGAGGGCGTACGAGTGTACCCCCCCTCTGACAGGAAGTCAGCCTCTGGCTGCGGAACTGCACTCAGTCAAAGTGAAGCAACATCAAAACGCTTTGATTTTTACCCAAAAGAATAAAAAAATGGCAAAATGTGGGTTGTTTAATTCACTGTTTTATTGTGGTTTTCTAAAGTAACACATGGCTCCCCTATCAAAACGCACGTTTTTATTCAAACTTCATATTATTCATTGCACTGAAATAAGAATGTGTTCTGTAAAACAAAGGGAATCGTATCTTTTCCTCCAATGATCTGACAATGCTTTAATGCACCACATTAGATGTCCAAACAGTGCAGTTCATCCTCTAAAGAATCTGTCCATTCAAACCAGATCACCTCAGTTACATCTCAGCTGCTTGACTCTAAACGTACATTAAACTGAATAATTTATTCCTTTAAAACCCTCTTTCATTACAAATGATGGGTTACCTTCAGATATTGTTGCAAAGGATTTTGAACTTCCTTAAGGGTTGTATAGTAATCATATTAATCTTCATTATTATAATGTATTGCATTTATACAGTGCTTTTCATAACACAAAGCCACTGAGCTCCTAGCAGACCAGACCATGTGTTCCCCTCCATAAAGATCAGCCTCTGCCCCTCCATCAAGTGTTTTATTTTCTGTAAACTTCAGACCGAATAACCTCGGTGAATGTGAAGGAGTCACTCTGTTAAAGCAACCGTGCTAAATTCAGTATAGAGACAAGTAAAACCTTTTAACGAAGAGTAAACAATGTGACTGTGAGGAACAGATTTTAATCAGGACACGAACACATCTCACACAAGACTTCTGTCGACTGCGAATCAGAACCGGCACTGCAGGTCTTTCCTTTGCAAGGAGTGTGAAACCAGCTGGAGGATGATTGTGTTGTTGTTGTTGCTGTCTGTATGGTCATGAGTTCAGATGGAAAGGAAGGGATGAGCTGGAAGAAGATGTCATTCAAAGAAAAGCTTCACTGAACAAGTTTTATGAATCGTGAATCTACGTCCTCCAGCAGGCGACGGGTCAGCTCATCCAAATAAAACAGTGTAGTGCTCCACAGCGCTGTCATGATAAATGGAAACCCACATAGCTTTTGAAATGTCCCACTTGACCTGCTCAACCTCATTAACTGGATGACATGAATTTCATGAGCTGAACGTCCTGATTGAATCATCGTTCTGATGAGTTCGGTGCTGATTTGAATCTCATCGTGTCGTGTGTTCAGGTTGTCCTGAATCTCACCGACATGTTCACAGCACAGAGACCAACGGAGACATTTCATCTTCTGTGAACTTGAATAAACTCAGTAGAAAGCCTGTTGGTTACATGAATGCCACTCTAACAGCGGCACAGATGTGTTTGTACATCAACAATCGCTGATGTTTGTGATTTTCTTTTAGGCTCGGAGCGCAGAGATCCCCGAGCTGAGGACGGAGCCCCTCATGCGCTCGTGCAGCAGCAGCACGGCCAGCATGAAGGTCAAGAATGTCAAGAAGTGAGTAGACAAACACACTCTCACACACACACACACACACACACACTCCTCTCTCATCTCTCCTTCTCGCTCTTCATCTCTATTTATTGCTCTTAACTGACTTTTGATCGCCTCTGTTTCCTGTTCGAGTTCTCTCCATTCCCTCAGTCTATTTCTGGGCCTTCCTCCTCCTCCTTCCCCTCCCTCCGCTGCGTTGCCCTCTGCCTCTTACACTAGTCATACACACTCCAAGGTGCTACCATGAGAAGCTCAACGGAGTGTGTGTGTGTGTGTGTGTGTGTGTGTGTGTGTGTGTGTGTGTGTGTGTGTGTGTGTGTGTGTGTGTGTGTGTGTGTGTGTGTGTGTGTGTGTGTGTGTTTTTCCAGACTTTGCTTCACCAAGGGTCACTTCCCCAAACTGGCAGAGTGCGCTCACTTCCACTATGAAAACGTTGACTTCGGCACGATTCAGGTACGTCCTCGGAGCATTTCTCCAGAATGTCTAATCACACACATCCAAACTGGGGCGAGACCGATCGTCCTCAGAGCAGCGTGGTTTCAACATTTCTGTTTAAAATCCCAGCAGCACGGATGTCAGTCACGGTGCAGCAGAAGCTTTGAACTTCACATGTTCTCTGCAGTTGTTCCCCTGTAGTGTTCGGGCTGAAACGGAGAAATGGTGTTTGTAAAGACAGAAGTATGAATCAAACGTCTTCTCCAATTGATGTCAAGCAGAATTCTTTCTGCTGTTGACATCTTGAGATGGTTGATGATTTGCATTTGTTTGATATCTTGGTGAAGTATCCCGTCTGCTACAGCCCGACCTCGTTCCTCTCTGACTCCCTCACCTCACCACAGTTTAAAGTCTGGCCTCGGCTCACTTTACAGTCACAAGCTGAACTCTTGACATTTTCACATCTTGACTTTATCATCTCACCTCTGCTGCAGCTCTTTTTCTCTCAGATCCTTTTTGCATTGAAGAGTTTTTAATTTGCTCTCCCAGTCCACAGTGTTTTGAATCTCGGATCTTTTTCCGCTCCTTTAAAATATTTCACTTTTCTAGGAAGTGAATATCTTCTTTTCGTGCCTCCACTTCCAGCCCCCATCCATCCAAGGGCAATATCTTTATTCTGTATCACAGTTACTGTTTTTAAAAATCATCTTTTCCTCTTTTAATTGTAATTGGCGTAAAGCAAAATCTAAAAAGTTAAAGTAATCAAAAATGAATACCTGAGAATGGAAAGGAAATAAAAGTATGTTAGATATTTCACTTGATGAATTTTTTAGTTTTTTTTTCCATCGGCGAGGGTGATGATGCTCACTACCACTGGGTCTGAATCTCTTGGTACTTCCAGAGGTGCTGATGTTTTCAGAGCTAAAATGTGGATCCTCGGAAACACTCTGCTGGAGGAACTGTTGCATAGTTTGTCTGCTGTCTGAGTGTACAGTAAACAAACTGTAACCAAAAGCAGAACATTTACAAAAAAGATCTGAGTTGAAGCTCTGAAAAGTCTGAAATCAAAACCGTAATGACGTCTTCTTGTCAGGAGCCTCAGACTTCAAATCTTCTGCATGAAGTAGAAAGACTCCTTTTAGCATGACGCTCTGAGGAGGTCTGATGTGTTGATTCGATTGTAGAAACCAGGATTTTTGGTGATACTACGGGTTAAAAAACGGATATGTCGGTGTCTGCTGCTTCACTTTTGACTTGTTTTTCTTTCTTGTTTTGAACAAAATCCCCTGTGAGATGTTCAGCTTTCTGCAGGTGTGGTGTTCAATCCCTGGAGGACAGGGGACGGGGACAGGACTGACTCGGTGCTGTTGACGGTCTATTTGCATTCAGGGTGTAAAGATGGAAAGTTTAATCAGTTTAAGTTGGCTATTGTTCTCAAGCTTTCACCAAATGCATGCTGGGATTGGCTCCATTCCCCTTTTTGTATTCCGCAGAGTAGGAATCAGCAGGTGCAGGAAATAAAAGCGCTCTGTGTCTGAGAAAATGTTTTGTGAAAAGTTTCTGATCATGAACGCTGTACTGAGATCATGTCATGACGTCAGTGAACCAGTAGGGGTCAGCAGTGAGCTGTCGAGCAGGAGCGTTAGCTGAAACTCGTCCATCCTGCTTCACCTGCAGATTATTTGTTGATATAACCACACTGCGTGCATAAAGATCATGAATGGTCTTCGGTCTGTGTTTCGTAGCTGTGTGTGCCGGCACCGAGCAGCAGGACCGGCTCAGCCCTTTGTGGTTTCTATCCTTCTGTCAGGGAGCCGGGCCTCTTTGTTTTGCTGCCGTGTGGTTTTAGTATTCGACGTGGCTCCCGTCTCTTCTCCTGAGCACACCAGTGGAAAGTCACGTCCTCTGTGTTTGTTTAGGGATTCATTATTTGGTATTTGTTCCACATGTCAGTCACTACATTTTATGGATGATCTCGCCTCAACCAAATGCGTTTGCTTGTTTAACGAATCGGTCACGAACAGTTCTGTTTATTTGTCCCCAGATGATTGTGGCATGACCTAAATACTTAAAAATCTAGTTGTTCATTTCGGCATTCAGAGGGTGTTTCTCTGAACCTGCTGTGTTTCGCTCATATTCACACACTGAATGATGCACATGTTGGCTGATAAGTCATTTTTTTTCTTTTCTAGCTGCACCACTAAAATAATAAGAACTTGTCGGAGGTGCCAGCTGAAGTTCAGCTCGACTTCTGAACTGAAAATCCACATTAGTGTTTAGGCCTTGTAGGTTTTTTGTGCAGTGTGTCGAGGCAGGATCCATGGATCAGGACTCAGGCTCAGCTTTGGCATCAGGCCTTCTGCTAGAGGACATCTGATTTCATTTCCATAATAAAAAACCGGGCCAAAGGAGAATTTGAGTCAGCCATGGTTGTGTTGTGGAAACATGAGAGTGGACCGGTCCCAGTGTGTCTGCATCCAGAGCACCACTGGGGACGTTTCTTTATGAGAACATTTGACTAACAACCTGCCAGCTGTTGTGGTAAACTAGAACGTTTTTATTCATTGTTTCACTGTTTTAAGTTTGTTTGAAATCTGAATTGTTGGCGACAGAGTTTCATTCAGGACATTTTAATGTCTCCTTTGTGTAGATGAACTCTGTGTAGATCCAACAGAACCAGCTTCTCTTTCAGTTGTTCTTCAACCAGTGTGTTGCTTCTGTCCTCATGTTATCTGACTGTTACATCCAACCATCATCCATCAGTGATGTCATCGTTGGTTTGTGAACGTTATGAATCCTCCAGTTCAGATTCTGTCCGTCACCATCTTGCTAGTTCGGAGCGGTTTGGAGCAGGAAGTGACCATATTTGGATGAGCTGGGGGAGGAGCCAGAGGTGGATCTGACCGATCTGATCGGAAACCTGACGATACTACGTCCCGCCCACCGATAGCTGTAACCTGACTGCACCACAGGCCTGTCAATCAAACAGACACGCCCCCAAAAACAGGTCTTCTTGAATCTTCTTTTCTAATGAATGAGGGATTATTTTCAGATGGACCTCCAGAAAACTAAGAAGAAGGAGTGACTTTAGCTAACAACACCGAGAGAACTGATGGACACATTTTATTCACTTTGGATTTGATGAGAGAAGTTGAATGGGAGTCTATGGAGCCGGAGGCTTTTTGGAGCCGACCTCTAGTGGCACTCGCTGGTATTGCAGTTGAAGACACTTCTGCATCGGACGGAAGCTACGTCCACTTTTATATACAGTCTGTGGTTACACCTCATTTGGACTATTGCTTTGTTGCTTTGTTGCTTTGTTGCTTTGTTGCTTTGTGTTTGAGCAGTCGGAACGTTGCTGTTGTGTAACTGCAACATTTCAGTTTCTGTTGTGTGTATGGAGGTAATTGAACTGATTGGATGTGGGTTTTTTCCCTTTCTGACTGAAACTCCAGTGTGAACAGGAGGATCTGAGTTCACCTGATGGGTAACATCCTGTGACTCTGTCATCTCAGTAGATCGCGCCGCCGAGCCCGGCAGGAGATCTGCTCCCAGCGGGGCCTCCTCAGTGACGGCAGACGTGTTATTTTATGGTGATTTGTGGTAAAGTGTCTACGAATGGTACATGAACTCTCACTGTGACTGAGTCAGCACACCACTTATACATGTGTGTGTTTGTGTGATTTGCGGGTGTGCAGACAGTTCTGATGTCATGTGATCTGACTGCTCCAAGGATCACTGCGTGATGGCTTTCATGGGATGTGAGCATCCAACTCACAGCTGTTACTGCCGTCCAATAGAAGTAAAGTCTGCTGATTTCATGTGCTGACTCCATCTTCCTGCCTGTTGTAGAACGTTATTCCTGCACTGTGGACAGAGATGTCAGCCAGCTGGGTTCAGACATGAAGCTGCAGGACTGTTTTTTCTTCAGTGAAGAATAATCCTGACAACGTGATCACCTTCACTGCTTGTGGACGTCTACCTGCTGCTGGTTTTTGTTCTCTCATTATCAGCTCAGCGCAAAGTTGATATGCTTTACTCAGATGTGTGAACTGACCTGGATATGAAGCATCTGTAGGCTAAAATATTATAATGTTATTTTTTAAAGAGATCAGACGGACTTGTCTCCTTCTCTTCTCTCCTCCCACAACATACAGCTGGTGTGCTGCTGGGAAATGCTTGTAGGGGAGACACTCACATTATTGTCAAAGCGAGATGGCTGCAAGGTCACTGGGAATATACAGAAAGCACCGAATATTCTGTCAATTAATGGCTACAAATAACTTATGTACTTACTTCTTTGGTAGGACTGCAGTCTGTCTGGCAGAAATATTGTCTTATTAAAATACCTCAGGATGGGATGTTCAACCACCACTTTCTCATGTCCTTCTGTTGTTATTGACAGCACTCGCAGCTCGTTGATGATCTCTCTCTTCCATCTCACCCTGACGCTGCTCCTCTGAAGGATCTGGAGATGGCACAGGAGACTTGTGTTTCTGTGGGTTTCTGGATAGGATGGATTTTCGGTGCCACAGTACATACAGATATGACCACTCACAGACCATAACGCATGACATGAGTCATGTGAAGGTCTGTGATGTATTGTGTGGTAGACGAACAGTCGCCTGTAGAAACTGAAGATCCTACTCAAACTCAAACCAGTGATGGTTGTATTGAACGGCCTCCAGCTTCCTCGTATTGCCGTCTCCCATCACTACAGACCGATGACTACATGACCGAGTCTGCAACCAGACACCAGAAGAACAACAACCTCATTGACTTCATGACTACAACCCACTCGATTCTGTGGTCAGCATCGAAACATCCAACGGCTGCAGCTGATTCAAAGCGCTGCTGACAGGCTGTTCACACCGTGTTGCTGCGTCCCTGCTGACCTCATCGGGCTTCCTGGGAGTTTTACAGTGGACGGGAAGATTTTACTGTTTGTTTTTAAGGCTCTTGATGGTCTGACTCCTGAATACCTCTGTTAACTCCTCATGAGCCTGATGGCTCCTAACTCCTCTGGTCACTGAAGAGGTCCGATCATCTTCTGCTCCTCAGCTGTACAAGTCCCTGTCAGGTGATCTCAGTTTCCTCCTTTAAATCTCTTACTACTTTTTTTGTGTTGTTTTTCCTCATTTATAGTATTCATTGTAGTCTTTTAATTAATTATCTATATCTTTGTTATTCTTGTAAATCTGGTTGGTTTTGTTGTGAAGCCCTTTCTGACCTTGACTTTAAAAGGAGCTATATAAATATTGTCTACCATTATTTTAATTATGACTAACCCACTATGCCAGTCAGCGCTGCTTTTCTATATGGTTTCTCTCTAAGCTAGCATTTTGCACAGACCACACTGAGGTTTGAGCTCTCACACATTTTACTATTAATGCACAGTTCAAACCCACACAGGCAGGTCCAGTCCGGAAACCCTGTCACAGCTGTTTGCTGTACAATAACTAACAGCATTGAAGTTACTTAGAAACTGCAGAAGAATCTAAACATCTGTCCGGAGAGCCTCAATGTTTGCACAGAACTGTACGTTCACAGTTTGATAGCGGAAGGCTGTTTTTACTCTCATCTGCTGAAGAGGGAACGTTTTACTGTCACCATACCAAAGTTTTGGTCGTTGATATTATTACCACCTAAAATACTTTGATCTCCGTACAAATTTGGAAACCACAGCAAAAAAATGAATGAAAAATGAAATGAGCGTGTTTCAACTTGAAGTCTTTTGAAAATAACTTTCAGGGCACACGAGGAGGACGAAGCCTTCAAGCAATGCAATATAAATATCACTGTATGGTAATAAAATTCTTGCATATATAGCTATTTTTCTGTGCCATTAAACATCTGTCTGAGTGGATGAGACAGGCTTGTTTGGGTTTTTTGGATATCCCAAAGTGCATTATGCAAGTTTTACAGGTACGAATTGATCATAAATACGGAGTGTGACAAGCGGCCTGAGACGCTTTGTGTGAGAGGGAAAGGGACAAGTGAAGGGCAGTGTGTGAAACCTCTAACAATCATCACGACTATTAATCAGTTCAGCAGCTGTGAATGAGTGCCCCCCACCACCACCACCACCACACACACACACACACACACACACACACACACACACACACACACACACACACACACACACACACACACACACACACACACACACACACACACACACACGTTCTGCATGCAGTCATGGAGGGTGGGACTTCTGTGTGTGAGTGAATGAGAGCAGCAGCTGGATGCATGTATGCGTTCGGTCAGGCGTGTGATGAAGAGCGACGCCCTCCTTCAGGCAGGCTGACTGTGTGATGCTGCACAGCTGACGTCTCGGCTGCTTTACCTTCAGACGCAGACGTGACACATGCAGTCTTTAGGGGGAAGGGGTGCTGGCTGGTGCTCGTCCCCATCCGTTCACCTTTCTGTCCCTCTACCGCCTGCCTGCATCCGTCCTCCGAGCTGAGCATCATGACTCAATATGCTTCTATTGCCCCCTTCACTCACAAAGCACCAGGAGAGATGCATAGAGATGAAGCCCCTCCCCCTGTGGGACCCAATCCATCAACTGCAGCCCCACAGCAGGCAGGCAGGCTGTCCTTTAAAGGCACAAGCCCGACTACAAGCAGGACTCATAAATGTAATGTGCATTTTTTTGGATTGGTTTTAACTCTGTGCTTGTTTGCGGTCATCTGTTTGTTTGGACAAAAAGAGCGAGAGCCTCGGCCTGCAGGGAGATGATGTCACACCCTCATCGCATTTTCATTCTGAGGACCGCGTGTGAGCTGAGGATGATGTAACGGTCCGACTCATTCTGCCCTTGTTAGAGAAAACAAAAGAACAGCCAGAGTGCACACACACACACACACACACACACACACACACACACACACACACACACACACACACACACACACACACACACACACACACACACACACACACACACACACACACACACACCTACCTCTCTCCCCATGTGTGAGGACTACATTGTTGAAGGGTCCTTAAAGCTGTGCTGCATACAAAGTGGAAAATCTCACTCGTTGTTAAAGACCGTCAGAACTGAGAGTTTGATTCAAGCTCAATGATAAACACGTTAATAATTATGATTTTAAAGTGAACTATGAGTTTTGATCAAAATGTGAAGGCCTGATGTCAAATCTCCAGTATGAAGAAAGAAATAACTAAGTGTTGTGGTTTTATTGGTTGTACTAACAAAACAAAGTCTTTCTTTATATTAGAGTTCAACCATTTAAAACTGGTCTGTTCTCCTTCAACAGGCCTGTGTGCCTGTGATTTGATCAGATCTGATTGAATATTCTCATCAAATTGTCGTTCAGATGTTGCGAAACTGATTGCTAGCCCCGCCCACTTCAAAACATGTGGAACAATCACAAAGGTCATAAATCGTGGAACAAACCTTTTTTTAAACCTCCAAAGTGACTTGCGGTGTTTTAAAAAAAACCTGAGCCACCAAATTGAAAACATGGCTGTGACATTGCACCACTGGATTGTTCCAGAACCGACTGCTCTGATCAGAAAATCTGACAACCTGTGTGCATGTACCAAACCTAAATGCATCAACTCTGTACACAGATGTGCTCACGTGTTCCCAGAGTGATGCTGATTTTCATGATTTGCCCACTAAACCGACATCCAGCCAGTCAGCAGGAAACATCTCCGGCCCCAACTGCTCCCCGCTCTGCGTCTTGTTATATCATTTGCAGCTCGACTGCACTGATTTATTTCCCTTTCCTCCTTCACACTTGACAAACTGCTCTCCTCTCCTACCTAACCCGGGGGGCCTCCAGCGGGGGGGGCAGGCTTGGGATGTGGGAACATTTTAACTGCAGGAGTAACTGCTGCTCTCCTGGAGCGCTGCGAGCACGTTTGGAACGCCTCGGCACCCCTTCATGGCCTCATGAAAACAAAGTGGGGATCGAGAAAACAAAACTGCAATATCCTCCAGACGTGGACATGTTTTCTGTGTTTTCTGCATTCCTTGGAGGATGCAGTCCAAACATGGAGACTTTCTGTCCATCATCGGACACGTTGGTGTGACGACAGCAGTGAACATATCGACATGTGAATCTTCAGTCAGTCACACTGAGCTTGTGTGTGTGTGTGTGTGTGTGTGTGTGTGTGTGTGTGTGTGTGTGTGTGTGTGTGTGTGTGTGTGTGTGTGTGTGTGTGTGTGTGTGTGTGTGTGTGTGTGTGAGCGAGCATGACACTAAATCTTTCTCTTAATGGGATTTGTTTTGTGAACCCGCTCCAAGCCATGATCTCATCCCCTTACATCCCTCCCTCTCCTCGGTCCCGTACCGGATCCATTTTTATAGCTTTAGTAATGATTTCAGATCTAACCCCTTCACACTCCCTCCTTCAGCTCTGAAGTGCTGCATCAGAGCCCCACAGGCAGCGCTGTAAACTCCCTGCAGCTCTGCAGTCGGACCAAAATACCACAGCGTGAAAATAGCATCATGGGAGACCAGACATTATTTTAATCTCAACATTATTCCCCCCAAACTTCCATCCTCACAACTTTGAAAATTAGACATTAATAAGAGGCTCAAAGGTTTCTAAAAATTCGTACCACAGTTAATGCAACAGTTTTGCCGCTGCAGCCTCAGAGCCTTCATGTTGAAGTACCAGTGCAGTAATGTAGGAGAACTCCATAGTAGAAGTACTGCACTCAACATCCTTCTTTAGTAAAAGTAAAGTATGAAGAGTACAATTATTCATTCTTCAGATAAGTGGTGTCTTTCAGTGATCATTTTACAGCTGGCTAGTTTAGTGTAGTGGTTCCCAACTTAGGGTTCAGGTTCCCTCACTGGGCCACTAGATAAATCTGAGAGGTCCTATGAGGATCGACATTTTTCATAATAAATATTATGAGTCATTACAGCGGTGAAATCACAAGTCCTCTTTATGGAAGGTTTGACTTTTGTGCCGTCACGGCTCACTGGGCCACATAATGGAACAGAGCCATCATTAATACACGTGTGCTTTTCCTACTGTGATTGAAAAGAGATTCACAAGATAATTATAAAGTTGATGTAAAAGGTAATGAGCAGCTGTTTCTGCCAGATAAATGTAGTGAAGAAAAAAGTACAGTATTTTTAATGAAATATTAGTCAGAAGAACCGCGAGCGGCTCCTCTGTGCTCATTGGATGAGGATGGAGAACATGGTGGCAGCAACATCAGCAGCAGGTGAATCTCTACCTCCGGTTGGTACACCAAGCGGACGGCTGAGTGTTTTCAGCAGGACAATAAAAAACACTTTCCCGCTCGAGCAACACGAGCCTGAGCCTGCGAGTGTAGATAGCGAGCGACTTTTCAGCACAGCAGAGAATATTATTGATGAGAAGAGGAACAAACTGTCAGCTTAAGAGATGCTTAAGAAGTCATCTTTGAGAGGTATGAATATGATTGATATAAAATGATACTGATCTCCTTCTGAATAACCTTTTAATAATCAAGCAGAGGCTGCTGTGGTTTAAGTTGTCTCTATAAGAGACGTTGCATCTGTCGCCTGCCAATAAAAACATTTGACAAGTAATGCTTCTTTATCGTCTCTTAATTATAATACATAATGTACAGTGTCGTTAGGAATAGTTGAATAAATGAATGATGCGACACGATAAATAAAACGTTTTTAATGGACCCTGTGATTGGTGATCGGCCCCAAAACTCCTGATCGGAGCACCCTTAGTTCCGCTTGTAGGATTTAGGGGGATCTAAATGGTATTTAACATCCATAGTGATGTTTTCATTAGTGTTTTCTCACCTGAAATTAAGAGTTGTTGTGTTTTCATTACCTTAGAGGAGCCGGTCCTCTTCCACACAGCTGCCATGTTTCTACAGAAACCCAGAAGGGACAATCAACAAAAATCCTACACACTGCTCCTTTAAAATTCAAGGTTACTCTTAAGTCGTTTTTTTTGCTCTTCTTTTGAAATCTCTTTGTAAGTTGTGTTTTGCACTCTGTGCGTGTCGTGTAACCTGCCAGTGTGTCACTAATCGCTGTCATGTCCCATAAAACCAGTTTCAAAGATAACCCAGTCGTCCTCAGTGCAGTGGAAGTAATCCACAGGACTCTTCCTGGTGAAGGACTTCAGTGCTGCAGCACACCTGAAGGATCCCAACCTGTAACCGAAGAAGCTTTGTGAGGAAAACGAACATTGTGGGATCAGAAACTGGTAAACAGAACCTGAATCTGGTAGATGTTGTTAAAACACAACTTCTTGTCTAGACGTTGGGCTGCAGGAACATTTCCTGGACTACGTCTGACCTCCCTCGTGTGGTTTGTGATAAATCTGCCCGACCTTTCGTTGGCAGAGCAGGGGGCCAAATGAAGTGGGTCATTGTTGGATTAGCGTTTGATATTCAGAAGCAGACTTGTAGTAGAAAATGATTTGAGGCTGTGGTCTGCTCTGGCGACATCCCAGCTTACCGAGAGGACTCGTCGATTATGTGGACTCTGTTTTCAGGAAAGCTGAGACGGTCGTGGCTCGGTGGCGACCGTCGACACGCTTCCTCGTGTCTGCTGTAAACGTTGGATAGCAGGTGTAGTCAGAGGAATCACTCTTGATCCTGGAGCTGCTTCAGGGATGAAGGTTAAACATGCAATAAAAGTGAGTGAATGGGATGTAAATGTTTAAACATGAAGTTGAATTGGACTGAGAGCTTTGCTGTCAGGTTTTTCTTTGCGTGCCTCAGGGAGGGACTCTGAGCAGCTCTGTGGTTCCTCCTGGCACCATCATGTCGTCGCGGCTCCGTTCACTCCATCTCATTTGTGGATATGAAGTCATCACAGCTGACGCAGCCTGTACTTTTACTTTGGAGGAGTTTGGTTGCAACCTGAGCTGAAAGCAGAGGGGAGGTGCAGATTTTTATTTTTAGTGACTTTATTTCTACTTTGCAAGTGTGGTAGACTGCGAGCCACCACACTGCGGGTTTTTATTGTGTTGTGAGTTTTTAAATGCAGGGTTTGGTCCGCTAGAGTCTCTTTGCTGTGAAGCATCAGTTACTGACGGGGTTAATTGAGTTTTAGGTGTAATACCTCCATGAGATGTGAAGTGTTTAGAGCTGCAGGTTTCCTCAGCAGAGCCCCGTCAGTAAAATGCCGACTGCACATGTGGAAGGAAGGAAAATGAGTCTCCTGCAAGTGCACCTCCCACAGCCACCCGCCCTCTCCTCCTTCTCCGCTGCCTCTTTCTGCTCGCTCTCCCTCCATCCCTGCTCTTTGTCCTGGGAACGCACCAACCAGAGAGGGGGAAGAGGAGGAGAGGGGGAGGGGTGGGCCAGCATGTCAGACAGGGGAGAGACGGGAAAACACAGAGAATAGAAATGTGTCCGAGGGACTCCGCGAGCAGGCGATGAGGTCGGCAGGAGTACAAGACCAGAAGAAAAGAGGCTTTTTCTTCTTTTGTCTCACCAGGTTGTTTCCTGCTGCTCGTCTGATCGAATGCTAAAGTTGTTTTTGGGAACAAACAGAAGCCAGAAGGAGCATCAAGACGAGGAGATGAGAGCTGTCCCGTTGAGGAATCCACCAAATAACAACCATCACCGCTCTTCATCCTCCAACACCAGCTGCTGGTGATACTGCCCCCCCCCCTCTCTCCTGTCTGAATCCCTCACTGGGAGAGCTCACACTGTATGAGGAAGAAAATGGAGAGCTGACATTCCTTCCAATGTCCTGCTGAGGGGATTGCGCTCCGGAGCAGCGGAACAAGGCTGGATGTTCGTACTCTCACCCCGTTTCATCGAGGACCAGGGAGGGGGGGGGGGCAGGTGTTGGACTCTGAGCATGAAGCTCTTCAACCAGAGAAGGAAGCTGCAGGAAGGAGTGTAAACTTGACCTGCTGTAAGTATGGAGCGTCCTTGTGTGTTGTGGACCGAGCCCTTTGGTTCTGTCCTCAGAGGTTCGGCTGCCCTGCAGGTTCAGACCTGAACTCCCCCCTCGTCCTTGTGTGCCTGCAGGACTCATCAGAACAGCTGGACTCCAAGATATCCGTGTTGCATGGCATGCTTCTGTAGCTCTGCAGGAGCCTTTGTTAGAAGGACAGTGAAGGCTAACCTCTGGAAAATGACCACCCTGAACGGGCTGTCCGGTCTGACAACAGTGTAAACAAGGAGTGAGGACAGACCACCCGTCGAGGTGCATCTGTGTCCAACATGAACATATACCACTGCTTGAGCAGGAAGTTATAGTTCAAGTGTTTTCCTAGTTTCTTTTTTTATTTGCTCCACTGCCCTCATGTCAGTTCTTCTGTTGTTTCCATCATGAAGACTTTGAACTTGAACCATTTTCTCAGGAATAACCGATTCTTCAAAATCTTTATTACTTTGGTGGTTGTTGTTATGAAAATCCAGTTTTCCCAGAACTGGAACGATTGCAGTTTCCTTTGCTGTTGGAGGGACGACGTGCTGCTGCAGGTCAGATTGAATTATAACAGGGTGTGTTGCAGAGAGCGGGACTGTAATGGTGGATGAGCTGTGTGTCTGCACAGGAAGTGAGACAGGATCTCCTCATAAATTGTGATTTAGATAAAGGAGTGGCTAAAAGCAGAGATGGTGGAATGATGTCTTTGTGTTCAGTCTTCTTCACCACTGAAATGTCTCTGCAGGAACTAACTTTAGAACAACTCCAGTTCTGGTTGGGTTCAGCTGGCAGCCGTCCTGCAGTTCACCGACTCCATCTTTAGTTTCTAAATTCTCTCTCAACAGATGCACACTTTTGGCTGGATTTGTTGTTTTTATTCTCACAATTGAACAAAACGCTGGTGTCACCAACCTGTTGGTCAGTGGATCCGTCCTCTCCTGGAGTCCAGACTGAAGCACAACACTTGAATTGATGGCTGTGAGATCTTTTAACACATTAATGCCCCTGGACGGTGGAGCCTGTTAACGTCGGAGCCTTTTTCTCTCGGGTCACCACCAAGTTGAAGTTTGTTTTTTGTTAAATCTCGACCACTGTTGGATTTTATTTCAAGACCGACCACATGACGGCTCCCCAGAAGTGAAGCCAGTGTTCACAAGTGAACATTGCGGAAATAGGTGCCGCCATTGCCATTGGCAACCAGAGTGTGTGCAGTAGTGACAGGGGGGTGGAAACATTACATTGAGGTCCCGCCCCCTGCCTGGCCCTCAATATTAAACCAACAGCACAACCAAGTAGATGACAAGTAGCGGTTCCTAATTATTTAATCTGGAAAATAAAAAGCATCCATGACGGTCCAAGACAGTCAGGCATCAAAAGTAGAAGAACCTTAACTTTGCATTTGGACCTTTGGGTCTCTTTGATGGGTGAAATCGGACCACAGAACTTTTTTGTATGAGGCACAAAGTCCCGGAGAAGTCAAACACAAAGAAGAATAGAATTGAACTGAAGTACTGGACTTTAATATGACTCAATCACTGCTGTGCGCATGTTAGCATGCTAATGTTAGCATTCAGCTGAAGCAGTAGACTCTTCATCCTGGTATGAATCAAATCACTGTTGGTTTTAATGGAAACTCATCATCCAGGATGGTAGTGCTGTTGGACCTCAGTTCTCCAGCACTGTTCTAGTTGGTCTTCACTCGACACTGAAGCAGAAACGGTTTGTGTGTTTGTCCACAGGAATTTGATCCCAGTCAACAGTTAGTTATCGGGCCGCTGTCCTGTTTCCTAAAGTTTACATCCAGACCCGTAAACCCTCGTAGTGACATGAGAGGAAGCTGCGACGCTCTCGGCTGAAACGTTGGCCTCTGCAGGAGTTTGTTTTTATTCATTTTTGCTGGCTGCTCTGTGAAGACAAAAGCTTTCAGGCGCTCACAACATTTCTGGGTCGCTCAGTGCTGATAGAGAACAACACGGAGGTAATTAGGCCATTGGCTGTCCTGCCAGTTGGTGTCTCAGAGAAGAGAGACAGCCACAGAGAGGGAAGCTGTTGTGTGAACGCTCCTCCATTAACAACTGTCTTCAAATCAAGCCGGCTTTAATGGGACCAAAGCGCTTCAATGTGTCGTCCTGCCCTCGCTGCACCGTGGCATCACTCACTCAGCATCTGCTTAGTGAGGAAGCACATAAATACTTTGACTGTTTTTATGTTTGCTGTTTTGAAAGCAGAGACTCTATTTGACTGAGCAGACAGATGCAGTGAATACCAGAAGAAACGGTTATCTCAAGTTTCACTGTCTCTCCAACTGGACCACAATATAACCATTGTTTTCTCATGGAAACTCTCTGTGTGATGGAACTAATTTGATAAGTGCACAAACAACTCATTTGAACCGGCGCTGAAGATTCATCTCCTCTACTGATAGTCAGGAGGTCTGACCAGAGTTTATCATAATCATTTACTCATTTAAATATATTTTGGTGGCATCAGAAGACGGTTAAGGTTCCCGGCCTGATGAAGACTGAAGAGTCTCACTGGTACCACAGTACTAATCACAGAGAAATACAACACTGTCAGCATGTGCTTTTGAAATTTAACTTTTAACAAGTGAGCTGCCTGTCAACAACAGAACTGAAGTCAGAACAACCAGGAAGTAGAACATTTAGTTTTTTTCAACATAGTACATTATAACCTGATAGCATCTGGGCTGCTAACAGGTTATTGACAGGCAGTGCATTAATTGACCTGCACCCTCTTGTGTGTGTGTGTGTGTGTGTGTGTGTGTGTGTGTGTGTGTGTGTGTGTGTGTGTGTGTGTGTGTGTGTGTGTGTGTGTGTGTATGTGTGTGTGTGGGTGTGTTTGTGTGTGTGTGGGTGTGTGTGTGTGTGTGTGTGTGTGTGTGGGTGTGTGGGTGTGTGGGTGTGTATGTGGGTGTGTGGGTGTGTATGTGGGTGTGTGGGTGGCTCCAGGCTGTGTTGGTGTCTTCACTCAAGCCTGGCTTTCAGCTCCTAACCACAGACTGGACATTTTATTCACTTTGGATTTGATGAGAGAAGTTGAATGGGAGTCTATGGAGCCGGAGGCTTTTTGGAGCCGACCTCTAGTGGCACTCGCTGGTATTGCAGCTTGTGGCCTTATTTTTAAGACCTGGAGGCTACGTGGTCCTTATCTGGCTACTTATCTCCACACTTTACACCTGATCACTGTAACTTCATTACTGCTAACAGCGTGCATGTATCAGCGTCTACGTGCTGCTGATGTTGGACAGTCGTTACCCACAAGGACTCCTTCCTAAAGGCTCAGCCAGTAAAAAAAAGTTATTTATTACGTCTCTGTCGGGATTTGTTTTTGTTCCCGTGATAAAACGTTGACTAAAAACTTGGTCAACTAAGATTCTTGTTGTCGACTAATGTTTGGAAAACTTGTTGGGGGTGAAGCTGTGAGGTCTGGTCACGAGGAGAGCTGAAACCTAGTGTGACCACTGGGCTGAGACAAAGCCGCCATTTGAACTTGTTATTTTCCATTTCATACACAGCTGTTTTTGTCCATTTTGATGTGAAACACTGGGTGAGACTTCCAGGAGCTGTGAGCCTCCAGATGGAGACCAGCTTTCCACTCTGCCTTCGGGTGAAGCCGCTCAGAACAACCGAACATCTGCCTTCAAACACACTGCTTATAACTGACCTTTATGAATCAGGCTCATTAGATCCAACTTTCAATTGAATCACTTACATGCTGTATGATGTTCAACACTACGTATGGACGCACATTGTTTTGTTGTCCATATGAATATGAGAGAGGTGTGTGATGTCGGTTAAAGCTTCATTAGGAGTTCATTCAGATGTATTTTGTGGAAACAGGATTTCTGCACTGAATACGGTCAAATGTCCTGCATATAAAGAAATGTTGTCATCTGGTCGGTCTCTGTGTAATTTAGATGGAAGCAAACTGGTGACGCCATGTTTGACCTCTACAAGTCTCCGATAAGAAAACATTCAATTTCATACATCAGACAGAAACTCGTCAAAATGTTTTTTGGATGGAGTTTTTCCGCTGCGACGCTCAGGTGAGACATAAATAACAAATAATGAAGCTGGTCCTCAAACTGGTTTCGATTTATTTTGTAAGAATAAAAACGCTGAATATTAAATAGATGTGGAAAACATTTCTGTTTCATCAAAACATAACAAATCTATTAATTTATATATTTTCGTCTGCTGGTGGATTGTGTGGATAAATGATAAGACAGGGTGTGGCTCTCTGGTGTGTCGTCAGTCAGAGTTTCAGTTTTAGTTTATGTAGTGAAGATGAGGCTGATGAAGAAGAGCGCTGCCTGCAGCTGTCCGTATGCGTCTCTATCCACTCAGCAGCCGCCAGATGTTGCAGCGCTCCCAGCTTCACGCTGGTTTCCTCATCTATATTTCATGAGGATATGGGCGGTCAGCAGCGCTCACTGGGAGCTCATCAGTAGAACAATAACCATCTGATTACATAATTTATTCTCTTATTTAAGCTTCCTGCCAGTGGAACTGATTTGAATGTTCATGTCATCTCATTCCTGTGATTAAAAGCTGCCTTTGTCCTCCTTTGGTTTGTCTGAACACAGTCTTGGATACCCGGGCAACTTAAAACTTAATAATCCAGACTTCACCTTGAAATTTCACCACAGGTGGCCTCAAAATTAATATCAGACTTTTCTTTTTGCTGCATAATTGTTTTGGATCTTGTGCTCGCTCTGCTATAAAGCTGCAGCCTCATTAAATGAAGTGAACCTTCCCTTCCCGCCATGTTTGTCAGACATGCGATCATTAGTAGAAGATGAGAATGTTTGCAGGTCTCGTGCATGTGATGCATCACTGGTCCACACACAGGTCTTTAATCACAGACCTGTTGAAGCTGCTGAAATCAGTGCAGCTCTTTTTGTGAGATGAAGACGTGTCTAATGCTGAGCTCCTCTCTTTCTGTCTTTCAGTTGTCCCTCGGGGATGAACAGTGTGAAGTGACGAGGAATGGCTACGAGTCCAAGGAGCTGGTCTACTTAGTTCATATTTACTGCCAGGTAAGACAGCATCCTGCCGAACCTCTCATCACATTCATACTTCTATAAGATTATATATGAAGTCCCACAGAGACGGAAAACACACAGACATTTGTATAAAAATGTATTCCTGCTTTTGACCATTCTCTGAAACCTTTTTTTCCTCCCACAAATGAAACTCGGTACAACCTGTTCAGAGGTCCGACACACTCTCGGCTCCGAGCGGAGCGTTTCTCAAACACTTCACTCATTGTTTCAAAAACCATCCAAGTTATGTAGAAAATGAGAAGAGCTGTGGCTGAATGCCCGGACGGGTGAATGATTCTGAAGAATGTGGGACAGAAAGGGCTTCACAGTTCTTCACGTATCGTGGACGTGTTGCAGATTTCAGGATGTTACCTGGGCTGAAGTATCCGGGTCGGCCTGCTCATGTTGTGCTCTTAGAGGAGACATTTTATTTTTAAATGTTGATCACTACTGAAACTGTCTTTCCACGTCCACAAAGTACCAGAGGTTCAATAGAACCGTGGTTCTGACTGGTCCAGCCTCCGGACCCACATCTGGTCTCAGTCATGAAGCTAAAAACATTAAATTGAAAAAAAAAGCAAAGAAAGTGCAGCTAAGGCTAAAAAAAACGATTAAATGAAAAAGGCTGTTTTCTCTTGAATTACTCGTTTATATGCTTTTTAAGTGAAACTGATGATGCTCATCAGATTTTAATTTAACTGGAGACATTATGGATCAGAGGACTCACACTGACCTCAGCGTTGCCGTGGCGATGCCCTCAGCTCCTGCAGTTGTACTCAACAGGTTTGTCGATGTAAGCTGACTTCATGAAGGGCGTTTTAGTTTCGTCTGCACGCTTTCATGTGCGAGCGCTCAGCTGCACACAAACACACGGAGCAGGTCCTTCTTTATGCCCTCTGTGGGAGAAAACACATTTAATGATGTCCTATTTGCATTTCTCCGTGTTTACAAATGCTGGAGGTTAGTGTCATATACCGCATCCACACTCTGTCATAGGAGATGTATGGCCTTCAAAATAAAAGCACAGCAGAAATTCTAAAGACTTCAAACTAAAAGTTTTATAAAAAAAAATTCTTCAACTTTTTTTTTTCCCACAAGCACATCCTCGACCCTGAAAGTGGGCCACAACCAGCCAGTTGAGAGCCATTGCTGCCGAGCACATGCAGCCACTGCTGCGGTTGGCTTTTACTTGTTCTGTATCTGATCTGTAAAGTTTCTTTTTTAAAGAGAGATGTCAGGCTGAAGTAACAGTGATGTTATTTATGATGACCTCATTAACACGAAGCCTTGAGGTCCAACAGACACACATGCACAGCAGCTGCTCAGAGGCTTTGCCCCATTCTCATCCAGTCACATGTTAGCTTCCATTGTCATGCATTCTTAAAGATGCTTCTCCTTCTTCCATTCTCACAACCTCGGCAAGTATGCAGCCACGCGCCTGGAAATTCCAACTTTTTACAGCCATCAGAAAACTGCAAAATCTAAATCAGAGAGAAAAAATAAAAACCTGGTACACTTGAATTCTGCACTCGGTTTTAAACAGAGAAAGTAGCACAGCAGAGAGAGATTGGTTCACTTCCACACAACCAGAGAGGAGGGGGAGCCAGGAGCACCGGCTGAAAGTGGGGCAGGGAAGCATAAAGAGTTCCCCGTGCCCACAGAGCCCCCCGGTGGCGTCCGTCCCAGCCAGCACTAGAATCAGTGGGCTGAGTGGTGCACTGCAGTCCCCGTCACACGAGCCCTGGCCTCAGTACAGACGGAGCACATCAAGGGCAAATCAAAGCAAAATACTTTTTCCACCAGGAGTTTCTCTCAGCGGGGTTTGGAGCTCCGTCTTATTGGATAAAAAAAGAAAACAACAAATCCGTAAAATAGATTATTTTCTCTTTCAAATTAAAAAAAAAAAAGACAAAAGACAAAAGTTACTTTCAATGTGGAGGATTGAGGGCAATTCTCCTGCTTCACACTGTTGGCATTTAATCACTGTATTTTACCAGAAAGGCCTCTGAGCTGTTGATGTTCTCTGTTTATGAAGACATTTAATTTATCAGAGTTTACAAGTCCATGAGAGATTGAGATCCTTTTTTCTTTTTCATTGTCTGAGTCAGTGTCTTTGTATTAGAGGCATGGAAAGATGTCTGCAGGGACAGAAACAGAGGAAACAGTTGCGGGGGGAAAAGGATAAAGCGAAGTCACAGCAGTGCGACACAACAGGCTGCCGGCTCTTTGTTCTAATGTCATCCACAAAGTAAAACTACTCACAAAAGAGTTGTTGTTGTCCATGTTTGACCTTCAGTTTAGACAAGACCAGACAACCTGAACAAACTGCTGTGGGCTTATATCATATCTTATATCATATATCATATCATGTATCATATCATATATATCATATATCATATCATATATCATCTCATGTATCATCATATATATTATATCATGTATATCATCATATCATGTATCAGATCATATATATCACCATATCATGTATCATATATATCATCATATATCATATCATGTATCATCTCATATCATATATATCATATCACATATATCATGTATCATCTCGTATCATATATATCATATCACATATATCATGTCATATAGCATATCATGTATTATATCATATATCATCATATAACATCATATCATGTATCATATCATATATGATCTCATGTATCATATCATATATATCATCATATGTATCATCTCATCTATCATATATATCATATATATATCATGTATCATCTCATGTATCATATCATATATATCGTATCATATATATAATATCATATATATCATATAATATATCGTATCATATATATCATATCATATATCGTATATCATATGTATATCATATGTACAGTGACCCCTCGCTATAACGCGGTTCACCTTTCACGGTCTCGCTGCTTCACGGATTTGCATCGTGCATTGTGTTCTGCATTCTGATTGGCTGAACAGTCTCTCCGCTTCTTCTCTACCTGTTTGTCAATAACGTTGCGGTTTAATATGTACACGTACGTAAAACAGCTTGCCAAATTAAAAATAATCGATGGTGGCATGTCGGTTTATAAGAATCTTTTTGCCCAGAAGAAAAAAGAGCGACAACAACTACCGATAACTATGTTCTTCTCTTGAAAAACCACACCTGCACCGCCGGCTTTAGAAGAAAGAACCGCTGCAGAGCGGAGTCAGGATGCAGCGGCTCAGTCAGAAGAGCAGTGAAATACACGAGTCACTATTTGTCCGACTGTACTTTGTATTTGTTTTCATAATCATTTTTCATTTCCTCCCGTTCTAATCCAATGACTCGGGTCGCAGTGGGGCGGTGCGATCTCAGCAATTTGAAGCCTTCAGTTCGTATTGATGATTAAAATTATTATTTTACAGTACAGTAGTTATTTGTAAAAAAAAACACATTTATACAGTACTTTTATTTGTTAAACAAATGCTTGGGCCTGTAAAAAGGTTTTGTTCTTTGGTTTCAATGTATTATGGAGTATTTCATTGTATAATAATTGTAAAAAAAATAAAGGTTACTACTTCACGGATTTCACCTATCACGGTCTCTATTTGGAACGTAACCCCCGCGATAAACGAGGGTTCACTGTATATCATATCATGTCATGTTATATCATACAACAGGAGAAAGTCATGAGGACAGTGTTGAAGGTAACATGGTGGTTACGGGTATTTTATTAATATATAAAATAAATAATTAATACAATAAACCTAATTTGTAGCATTTTTCTTTTAATTTCAAAGAGCTTTTTAAAGGAAAGAGAATACAAAGAAATTGCCAACAAAACGAAAATCCTGAAATAAAATCATTAAAGGACAGAAAGATTAGATCGGTAACGTTGTTGGGTTGTCGTGAAACATGAAACTGTGTGTCATCTGTGGAGCCGGAGAAGAATATTTAAAACCACGAATGAACCACTGGGTTGCCACAATCTAAATGTTCAAATCATGTGAGCTTCTTCTTTCCCGAATTGTTGAACCACCTTTGGTTTCATTTGATTTTGTATATGAAGAAAATCAACTTTCCCAGATGTAAACTCCCTTTAGACTGGAGACCCAACATTGCCTTCAGTAACTTAGTGTGTAGACTTTCTGAATCATTTCAAGAGTCTCTGTTGCTCATTTCTTGAATGTGATACAAAACTCACCCCCTGTGATCATGTCCAGAAATCCCTGGAGTATCTGGACCAGTGGTCACTGAAGTGTGTAACTCAGGTGCTGATGAAGCAACCAAACGTGGAGTGATGAAGGTTGCAGCTCCTCCCTGCTCAGTGCACGTGTTGGTGCTGGTATTATATAGTTCTGGTGATGTCAGGGTCCCTAATCACATCTCCCTCTACAGAAACTGTAACGTGACACTGACACGCTCCTGAAATGCTCTGAGCTGTCACTTCCTATTGAAAGGTCTTATATATTATATCATGTCCATTATTTCCTATTTTCCTGTTTCAGTTCTTTGTTCTATGGATTTTTGAGATGTTTGTAGTCAGTTGCTTGTTTTCAGCTGTTGCAGCAGATACAAACATTCAGCGAACTGAGCACAGATATTATTGTGTGCAGCTCCCGTCCACTGCAACAGTCTTTAATTTGAGAAAAACAACATGACAACTTTGTGTTTTCTGTGTGTGTTCTGCAGGGTCGAAGCTGGATTGTGAAGCGCAGCTATGAGGATTTCCGTGTCCTGGACAAACACCTTCACCTCTGCATCTACGACCGACGCTTCTCACAGCTGCCTGAGCTGCCTCGCCTGGACAGTCTGACTGATCAGACAGAGGTACACACCCAAAACACACACAAACACACACTCAGGGAGGAAAACACACATCTACACACACACAGGGAGGAAAACACACACAAACACACACTCAGGGAGGAAAACACACATCTACACACACTCAGGGAGGAAAACACACACCTTAACACACTCAGGGAGGAAAACACACACAAACACACACACAGGGAGAAAAACACACATCTACACACACACACTCAGGGAGGAAAACACACACAAACACACACTCAGGGAGGAAAACACACATCTACACACACACACTCAGGGAGGAAAACACACAACACACACACACATCTACACACACTCAGGGAGGAAAACACACATCTACACACACACAGGGAGGAAAACACACACCTACACACACACACACAGGGAGGAAAACACACATCTACACACACACTCAGGGAGGAAAACACACACCAAACACACACTCAGGGAGGAAAACACACATCTACACACACACTCAGGGAGGAAAACACACATCTACACACACTCAGGGAGGAAAACACACACCTACACACACACTACACACACAGGGAGGAAAACACACAAAACACACATCAGGGAGGAAAACACACACACACTCAGGGAGGAAAACACACACTACACACACTCAGGGAGGAAAACACACACACACACACACACACAGGGAGGAAAACACATCTACACACACACAGTGAGGAAAACACACACACACACACACACAGGGAGGAAAACACACTACACACACACACACACAGGGAGGAAAACACACATCTACACACACTCAGGGAGGAAAACACACATCTACACACACACACACAGGGAGGAAAACACACACACTCAGGGAGGAAAACACACAAACACACACTCAGGGAGGAAAACACACACACACACACTCAGGGAGGAAAACACACACAAACACACACTCAGGGAGGAAAACACACATCTACACACACACAGGGAGGAAAACACAACAACACACACACAGGGAGGAAAACACACACACACACACACACACACAGGGAGGAAAACACACATCTACACACACACACACAGGGAGGGAAACACACATCTACACACACACACAGGGAGGAAAACACACATCTACACACACTCAGGGAGGAAAACACATCTACACACACTCAGGGAGGAAACACACATCTACACACACTCAGGGAGGAAAACACACATCTACACACACACTCAGGGAGGAAAACACACACCTACACACACACTCAGGGAGGAAAACACACACCACACACACACTCAGGGAGGAAAACACACACAAACACACACACAGGGAGGAAAACACACATACACACACACAGGGAGGAAAACACACACACACACACTCAGGGAGGAAAACACACACAAACACACACTCATGGAGGAAAACACACACCTACACACACACTCAGGGAGGAAAACACACATCTACACACACACACAGGGAGAAAAACACACATTTACACACACACTCAGGGAGGAAAACACACACAAACACACACTCAGGGAGGAAAACACACACAACACACACTCAGGGAGGAAACACACATCTACACACACACAGGGAGGAAAACACACATCTACACACACACACTCAGGGAGGAAAACACACACAAACACACACTCAGGGAGGAAAACACACATCTAACACACACTCAGGGAGGAAAACACACACACACACAACACACACACACAGGGAGGAAAACACACATCTACACACACACACAGGGAGGAAAACACACATACACACACTACACACACACACACACACACACACACACACACACACACACACACACACACAGGGAGGAAAACACACATCTACACACACACAGGGAGGAAAACACACATCTACACACACACACACACAGGGAGGAAAACACACATCTACACACACACACACACACACTCAGGGAGGAAAACACACAACACACACACACACACACACAGGGAGGAAAACACACATCTACACACACTCAGGGAGGAAAACAACACACACACACTCAGGGAGGAAAACACACACACACACACTCAGGGAGGAAAACACACATCTACACACACTCAGGGAGGAAAACACACACACAACACACACTCAGGGAGGAAAACACACACACACACACTCAGGGAGGAAAACACACATCTACACACACTCAGGGAGGAAAACACACATCTACACACACACTCAGGGAGGAAAACACACATCTACACACACACTCAGGGAGGAAAACACACATCTACACACACACTCAGGGAGGAAAACACACATCTACACACACACACACACACTCAGGGAGGAAAACACACATCTACACACACACTCAGGGAGGAAAACACACAAATACACACACTCAGGGATGGAAGTAAACAAATGGAGTTTGTCACATTTCTTTCACATTACAAATGTAGAATCAGTCCAATAAAGTACTTATAAAATAAAGTGCGCCCCCCACCCCTCCTCCCAAACACACACACCCATTAGTTCAATGTGCAGATTTGTGGCACCAGAAACTATAAAACTAAGTTTCCCTTGTAATATGAAGTCGTTGCTGTGGTTTACTAACATGCAGAACTCTTTCGCCGCTTCATTAGCTGCTTGTAACACATAGAACAACACATAACTACAGACTTCTAAAGTTAATAATGAACACCGTTAACTGATAAGTTTACTAATCAGTGAATTATTAGGAGATGATTGCAGTCGTAAATGATAACGCGTATTGACTCTGACTGGTGTGTGTTTCCCTCCATGTTAGTCCGTTTCCCAGATGTTGTTGGCTTACCTCTCTCGGCTCTCGGCTATCGCTGACAACAAGATCAACTGTGGCCCCGCCCTCACATGGATGGAGGTAAGTCTCTCAGCTCTCCTCTGACTGATGGAAAACCTGTGATTTATTACCGTTACATCCAGAGTCAGTGGTCCTTGTGGAAGTGTGTGAAAGCTGCTGCACGTTAGGAATAAGGAAAAGCATCGTAGTGTTGTTTTACTGGAGCAAACCTGCAGTGTAACACTCATCCAACACAACAGAACAGCCTGCTGGCATTATTCTCAAACACTGCAGAGTCCCGTCATGCTGCAAAGGAAGCGTCCAAAACATCACGGGGACATTTTGCAGACAACAAAACTGCATCAACAAAGAGGTTACAGTAACCAAACATCTGAAAAGGAACCTTTTCTATAAGAAAGGATGACCTCAGATTTCCAGAACGATAGCAGCACTGCAGGGAGACTAAATCCTTTGGTCCATTTCACCAGAACCTTCCCACAGTTTATTTCTTCTTTCTGCAGAAACACGTCAGCAAGCTGCTCAACAAGAAATTTATGAATTTCTCTTTCAGAAGATGACCAAAGATATGACAGAAATCCTACATGCACACATACCATCTGTCATGTCTCTGTATCCTGTCCAACCACCAGAGTCGTCCTCCAGCTGCTGCTGTTGACGGTAAATGTTGTGTGTGCTCACCAGGTGGACAATAAGGGGAATCATCTGCTGGTCCACGAAGAGTCGTCCATCAATGTGCCCGCTATTGCTGCTGCCCACGTCATCAAGCGCTACATCGCCCAGGCCTCCGACGAGCTGTCCTTCGAGGTGACCACAATCATAGTTTGTCTTGTTATTGTTGTTGTTTTGAAGTCATGACATCACATCGGGGCACGTCTCCGGTCCTTTAGTAACACACTGCAATCTGTCATTTAGCATTTCATTTATCGGTCTTTTTGAAAAACTGCAGCGTGTTCCCGGAGTTTACTTTCAATGTTCTGTAACACATCATCCTGAACTGCAGCAGCACACAACTGATCCTCAAACGAAAGCTTAATCATCCTGGTTAGGATCCATTTACAATTCAATTCCATTTTATTTATTTAATCACAAGTCATCTCAGTAAAGAGATCCACATGTTGATCGCCAGACAGAAGAACATTCAGTCCAGATGAGGATTTACAAAAGACCACCTTCCTTTTCCTGATGTGTTACTGAGCACCTCACTGTCTGCTTCTTTAGGCATTTATAGATGATTCATGTTAATGTTAAAACACACACACACACACACACACACACTCTCCCTGCCTCTAGATATGCACAGTTTTTCTCAGAACTGATCACGACTGAACGTTTTCACTCCCAGATCGTCATAAGAGAGAAAAAGAAGTGAAGACGTGATGAATATGTCTTCTTCAACACAAATGTTAACTGCGAGCAAACATGGCAGATGAAGATGTTTTTTGGAGGAATCCAGACTGAAATGATGCTCTTCCAGCTGGAAGTTGAACTTTCATGTTGTCCGTGTGCTGCTCTGCAGGTCGGTGACATCGTGTCGGTGATCGACATGCCTCCTAAAGAAGACACCACGTGGTGGAGGGGGAAGCACGGCTTCCAGGTACAGAGCACCAACACACCGTCTGTACTTCAGGCTGCAAACTCTTCATTAGACTTCATCTTCAGGGTTTTCTTTTCCGAGGGCGAGAAGAGAACGTTGCTCTGTAAAGATTTCAAATACTAGTTTGATGAGAGACAGAAACTTACAAAACCTCCTTCATGTGAAGCTTGTGTACAGATTACAGGGCGATGCTGCC
The DNA here is from genome assembly GCF_029030835.1 of Brachyistius frenatus. Classification (NCBI taxonomy): domain Eukaryota; kingdom Metazoa; phylum Chordata; class Actinopteri; family Embiotocidae; genus Brachyistius; species Brachyistius frenatus. The sequence continues at coordinate 242,346 of NW_027210942.1, forward strand.
TCCGTCTGTAACACTCAGCTGATTCATATTCCTCCTCAGTCTTCAGTACAATCCGATAACACTCTCTCTGCTGGGGAAGTTTAGTTTCAGTCCACTGTGGTTCTCTCAGCATCGAGCATTTTGCTTTCTTATGATACTAGAAATAAAGTGGAAAATTGAAATAAAGACAAGCAGATAAGGGAGTTTCCCTAGATGATTCCTGCCAGAGGCTTGAAGGAAACAAACTGCAGAAAGTCCCATATTATGTAAAGTCAGATTTCTATTTTGTCTTTGACTATAGATAAGATGTATAAATCCAATGAAAGTCTCACAATGTTCAGCCCACAGAGAAAAACACACAAGCTGCGTTCAGCAACTGTGTCATTTGGACTTCTGTGAGATTGTGATGTCACAAACTGACACGCAGGTCATTTGTCCTTTAATGTGGGAGAAAACACCAAGTGGTCATTCAGTCTCACAGCCAGCAAACTACAAGACTGACGAAAGGGTGATTGTACGATCTGTTGTATGTGGAGCTGCAGGGAGAAGATGGAAAATTATACTGAGATGGTTTTTGGTCCTTAAAGTGAACAGATGTATATTACAAATTTTCTTTCTTTAATATAGTTTAATCATATTGGAGGAGGACAATATGTCCATTTTATGTATGTGTATACCAAACACTGGCCCAGACTCAGTCAGTGGGCGTGGAGGCAGAAAACGGGCTTTAAAAGCACATGTGGAGCTGCGTTGGTGTTGTTTCAGCTACTGGAGAGGAGAAAAGAGAAATGTGATCCAGGAAGTCCAGTTGGAGTCACACATTCATGCACTTAAAGGCTTATCACACACCAAACCCAGGAGGTTCTAGTGATGAAAAGAAACATGCACCAAAAGCTTGAGAGATGATTATTAATAACCACAACATATGTCATTGCTTGTGTTTATGAAAGGATCTTCTTGCAACGATTCCTCCGGTTCATTCTGGCTCTTTACGGATCAGAGTAAATCCAGAGTCCTCATTCTGTGTGAAAACATGTTGATATGAAGCCTCCGCAGCCTGAACTAGACACATGGATAAAGTGTTTACCGAAGGTACAGTCTCGTTCATACAAAGTCCGCTCGTTGTGTTCGTATCCTCCTCCTGCCGCTCTGCACTGAAACAGCGAAGCAGCTCTGTACCAACAGGAATGAAGGAAAACATCACGGTTATGATGTTCTAGTCGTGTTGTAGTCATCTCATTTGGATTAAAACTGCATTTGAAAATGTTTTGAAGCTCATTAAGTTCTGATCTATTGGTGAGTTCAGAGACTGAACGGTGCATCAGCAGGTCCACGAGCTCGACCGCACAACCAGCTGCTGCATTAATAAATCAGGAGCTCCATAATAAACGTAGATTGTGGCCACAAAGTCGGTGAAGAAGTCAGCGCACATTTGGAGAGTAAACGAGGTGTGTTGAAGCATGAAGCCAGCGTGGGAAGAATCACAGCTGTGTACAACAGGAGTCTTTAAGTTGTGGTCAAAACAACTTCTTAACCTGCACGGGAAAATGACCGTATAAATATATTATTAATGCAGTAAATATACTGAGTATTATTTTTTAATATGTTAATTTGAGTCTTAAAATACAAAACGAAGTTAAAAAGAAGTGCGTCAGAAGTGTTTTCAGTGTGAGCAGCCTGACCCTCCTCTGACCCGCTGCCCTCTCTCCTCTGTGTGTTTTGGCTCAGAGCCCACAGGAAGTGGTCCTGCCAGTCGGGCTCAGTGGCAGGACGGCCGCCAGCAGCCTCCCACTGATCCCTCCACTTATATTTCACTGGCTGCGGACGGTCGGCCTCATTTTGGATCACAGAGCTTCTTCTGAACTCTTAAAGACTGTTTCTGCTGATACATGTTGACCACGAGGACACGAAGACTTTTACATAAATCATCTTTTCTAAATGTTTTGGGAAACAGACGGATGCAGCACCCAGCTGCAGGACCCTCTGTGAGGGGTCGTAGGTCAGCCGGAGGCGGAGTCACTTGTAATGAGTACATAAGTGCAGATAATGTCTTTATCCAGATATAAAGCTTCTACAAAACTAAATTCAGCCTCCTTAAAGAGGCAGAATGAATCTGAATTGTTAACAAGGAAATAAAAAAGTTTAGAATAAAACTAAAATAGCTTAAATATGTTCGATTGTTTCTCAATCTTTGTTTTATTATCTAAAATATGACGGTACTTCCTCTAACCTCTCTCACTGCTGTCCTCTCTCCAGGTCGGCTTCTTTCCCAGCGAGTGTGTGGAGCTCATCAACGATAAAGTGCCGCAGTCCATGACCAACTCTGTACCAAAACCAGGTACTGCTCCTCCTCTTCTTCTTCTTCTTCTTCTTCTTCTTCTTCTTCTTCCTCCTCTCGCACCGTTCACACAGGAAATGTGTTAGAAGCAGTTAATGTCTCACTGATCTCAGGAAGTGGGTCAGTCTGACGGATGATTGAGGTGTGTGTGTGTGTGTGTGTGTGTGTGTGTGTGTGTGTGTGTGTGTGTGTGTGTGTGTGTGTGTGTGTGTGTGCGTGTGTGTGTGTGTGTGTGTGTGTGTGTGTGTGTGCGCGCGCGTGTGTGTGTGTGTGTGTGCGCGTGTGTGCGTGCGTGTGTGTGTGTGTGTGTGTGTGTGTGTGCGTGTGTGTGTGTGTGCGTGTGTGTGTGTGTGCGTGCGTGTGTGTGTGTGTGTGCGTGTGCGTGTCTAACAAACTTGTTGCTTCAGTCTAGTGCATTTATATTAACATTAATAGCTCTATAGTGGATTTCTTTTAATATTTTCACATGAAAATAAATGTCCTGAGCCCTGTCAGAGGTCTTCCAAAACATAATCATCGGTTTAAAGATGATATAAGTTCAGGTCATGAGCATGTTACTGGAAACCCATAATTCTGAAAAATCATCCCCTGAAACAGCAGCTAATCATGTTATACTGACTCGGCACTATGCAAATCTGCTGCACAGCGAACAGATGAGCTCTTCATTCCACCGCTGAGAGTGGACATTACACATGTAGATCATAAACCCTCTGCAGCAGAGGCTGAGGTTGAACTCTCACCTCCTCACATATCATGCTACTGTGAACAAACCCTCTCATGATCCAACCTGAACGTAGGAGTACACGTCACATCTTCCAAATCCAAACACTGATTCAACCAGCATGACTCAGTGTCGCAACCATGCAAGTGGAGCCGGGGCTCTGAGCCGTCGCCAGGCCTCCCAGACTCCAGGGTCTGGATTCAACCAGGATGGAAATAAAAACAACACGCCAAAAAAAAAATAAACCCAACAACTCCACAAAATCCACATGAAGGGGCAACGGGTGTTAGACACTGTCACGTTTTAAACCTTTCAGACTGCGGCTGATCGACATGCATCCTGCGGTGTTAACACCCCCAAGTTTTATCTGCTCGGCCACCCCACCCACCCCCTACCCCCTGCCCCGCTTATGAGACACGTTTCAATGCTTGTTGCTGTTTGTTTTCTTTGTTTGATTTTTGCATGTGTCCTTAATGCATCTGTATCTGCAGGACAACTACATCATTTAGATTACCTGAGTACGGTTAACAGACATCATTGTTATTGGTTAATTCATCAGCTTTATGTTGTTTGGTCTTTTATTCTACATCCTAATACCCAGAGTCTGTGTTTAGTTCTCTTAAACCTGCAGATGCCCTGTCGGCAGTAATGTTTACTGGACTCAAAATGATCCTGAATCATGTTCAATATCAGCAGCAGAGTAAATAACAAAGAGGAATGCTGTTTAAAACACCCGTGTGTGTGTGTGTGTGTGCATCATTAACACTGTTGTTGTCTCACTGCACAGGGATGTTCAGTCGTGTTAGCATGTGTGTTGATTTGTTGCATTTGACTGTGACTCCTCTGCCTCAGCTTCCCCCTGCTCTGGCCTGCAGCCTGCTTCTTGGAGTCTCTTCCCCCCCTGTGCGTGTTGGTATACACACTTATCACCCGCCTGTCCGCTCAGCCCACCGCCACTCTCTCTCTCACACACACACACACACACACACACACACACACACACACACACACACACACACACACACACACACACACACACACACACACACACACACACACACACACACACACACGTACGTTATGTTAAAGTTATAATCCTTAAGATTTCCGTCCTGGTGCTAACAGTGAGTTTAGTACTACAGGTCCCAGAATGCATTGCAGCCGACCTTTCTTCAGGAGTGATTGCTGTCAGCTTTTTGGCGTTTCCTGTGTTTCCACTTCATGATATGTTTCATCAACTGAATATTTTACAAACTTAACACTTGGTAAAACTTGAACCCTCCCTGGAGATGTGAAGTGTTGTTTTTGCTGACCTCCAGTGGTTCAGCTCCACACCTTGTTGTAGAGACAACAGTTGAGCTCCAGGACCTTGTGACATCACTGGTGGGCGTGGTCAGAGTTGAGCTACTACATGAAGCAGAGGCAGCAGGGAATGTTTGGTTAGCATTAAGTTTATACTGTCTGAGAGTAAACAGTGAGGCGGATATCACGGAGACGAAACTACAGACCGTAATTCTCTGTATTATTTACTGTTAACGACTCGTGCATCATCAGGGGCCTGAAAAGATGAAAACTCCTCAAAAACCATTTAAATTAATGAAAATCTGAAGGATTATAACTTGAAACTGAAGTTTACGTAGGAACACTTTGTTTATTTGATGAATGCTAAGTTTCTAACACTGACAATACTTCATTATGAAACATGTTTATGTGTACACTGTTTCACAAATTATGTATTCATAAAGTCCCATTTTTCTGATTGTCCCAAAGTGTCTCTAACTTGACGTGCTTCTCTCCCTCTGCTGGTTCTCTCACGCCTCCATCATCCATCCATCCAAATATCTGTTGGTCCATCTGTCCATCGGGATGCATGCAGACTTGGAGATGGAGAGTGTAATACAGGACAGTGCATGGGTGGCCGACCCGCTAAACCACTACAGCCTGAGTTCAGGTAGACCCAAACCCCCGCGGTGTGTCGCACCACCAACCTCTAACCAAAATAACTAACCCCCCTCTGAGTGATGTGTCTGCACTGTGTAATAACTACTTTAAACTGGGAGGAGCTTCACTCTTCACACACACAAACATCTTGTGCACTTTCTGTTAAAGCTTGATGAACCGTCCTGTCTGTGACCTTTCACACACTCCACATCAGATCAGCACTCTGAAGCCTTCAGCCACATCTGGCTGCACAGAAGCACTCCAGCATGTGTTTAAACTTTCTTTTACTTAAATTCCTATAAACTCCTTTTCTGTATGAAAAGCTCTGTGTGATGCAAATAACCTGTTTTTATGTGAAAGTCTTTTATTCTCTGTCTTCACTGGAACGTACTCACCGTGTAGATGTGTTGGATCGTCCAAATGAACGTTCCTCAGCCCGTTTTGCATGTTGTCTGCCTAGGAAATAGAAATGCTGTGTATGAATAGATGTTGTGGGATAACGATATACAGTAACCCCACTTTTCAAAGAGTCTTCCCCCTGCAGCCCTCTGCTCTTTTGTCTGCGTGGCCCCTCTAGGTGGATGCAGATGGCTCCAGGGGTGAGCCAGGTTGCTGCAGCGTTGCTCCGGCGGCTGAATGCAGCCTGTATCTGGACGAGGGCCAGCTGTGTTTGTGTGTCTGTTTGGTCGGTGCTGAAAGGCCGCGGCGGGGGCTCTGCGGTGCTGGGTCTCTACCGGCCTTGATTTATTTAATCCTTTTACAATGAGGGGCCTGTAAACCCATCCATTGAGCGTTAAGCTTTGTCCCGCAACAGTAAGAATCTCTGTCTCCCTCTCCATGGTGACTGAAAGAGCACATTCCTGCAGGCAGCCACGCAGCAGTGGAAAAAATATGCTTACTCTCCGTAGAGCCACTCTGCTCCGCAGTAACCTTTGGTACGTCCCAGGAAAACGCCGTGCTGCACTGCTCCAGTTCACGACCGGACCGTACAGGCTCGGAGCCGGTCCTCCTTCAGTTTGTGTGTTTGTGTTGTGTTGCAGTGGAAGCTGGCATCAGTAAAAGTAAACCCTTTATTTAACATCGGTTTGAAAATAAGGATTTGAATGAGTAATGACAGACTTGTTTCCTCCATAGACAGCCTAGCAGACCTACTAGTTACTGACCCAGATGTAGAGCCCTCTCACCCCCACCCCGTCTGTTCCCCTCCTCAGCGTAGTCTTGGTCCTGTCCTGTCTGGGGACCAGTGATTCGGGCAGCTGTGAGCTCACATGAGCCAGGACAGCTGGTAATGTGAGGTGGAGAGGAGAGGAAACGTGGAGAGAATGTGTGAGACAGACTGCGGTCTGTCCTGCTGTTCCAGGGGAGCTCACATCATTTCCTGGTGCTGTGAAACTGTGCACCATCCCAGTGCAGCGCTGCTCTGGAGCTTCAGACTGCAGCTTTCACCACCTTTACGTTCGCCGGTACAAACCTGTTGTTGTCTGACACTGAGCTGGATTGCGTCATTATCATGTTGTTGCTGAACGTAGAAGCGTTTAAGCAGCCGGTCGGGATTCATACGAGCTGTTTATGTTTCAGACAGACTGCGTCCTGCTCCTGTACGTTGAACTTGGCATTCAGCTGCAAAATACATTTCCTCCTCATTTCCACGTCCCGGGAGTCGAACAGATTATTCATACGCATGCAAAAGACCAGCTGTATGAAAACTAATGAAACCCGAAGCTCTCGTCCTGTTACAGAGTATCACCACTTCCTGCCTACCGAGTTCAGTATCTGAACTTCTGACGTCTGTTTCACTAATAAGGAAAAAATTATTATGGCGTAGGTGTGTGTGATGTCTGAGCAAACAGAACAAACTACACGCAGCAAAAACTAAAGCTGAGTTTAGTTCTTGTTTTTTCCTCCAGTTTATACAATTTGACTCAGGTGAATTTAATGTGATTTGTTGATTAAATTGCCTTTAAATCACATGTTTGAATGTATAAATGAATAATTGTAAATCAATGTTTTATATGGATTTCAGTAGAAATTGTATCTGGACAGATTAAAAACAACCCCAACAGACATGAATGAAACCGTGACGGTTTTTCGATCTAAACACTTTTTAAAGTCTCTTTTCTCGGCTTCACTGTTTCCGTGGTTACGGCTCGCTGCTGTTGCAGGGCGGTGCAGGTGACCGGTGTTTCTCGTCCCAAAGGTCAACTCTGCTGTTTTGCCATATCTGGCATGTCAGTGTCAGACAAACTGCCTCCGACAATCCCAGCGAGATTAGATTCATAGGATTTGATCCTGAAGTCATCATATGACAACAAATCAAAGTACAAAGCATCGACTACTGTATCGTTTATTTAAAACGCTCCTCATGAGGCTCCTCTAACTCTAACAGGGAACAATATGAACCTGCTGCTTACAACCACCTTCTTTAATTTGCATGACTTTCACAGTAATTTTCAGTGTGACGTCTCGTACAATTTAACTGCAAATGTACTCTGTTACACATAAAACACCTGCGTTCAAAATCCTGCTGGAATCAAAGTCGTAAATTATCCGTAATGTCGGCTTAAAGATTCAAAAGTAAAAGATACTGATATTATATATGACTGTTAATACTGATACAATAATGTGTACACGGCATTTTACTGTCTCAACCTACGGCTAACTAAACTAAACTAAAGAAAGAGACTTCAGACAGATTCTTTGCACTCTGAAAATATTGCAACTTTACGTCGTTGGGCTTCAGACCGTTATTAAAGTAAAACCATGTGGAGGATGTTGGAGGTGCTGACAGCTCAGAGGCATCTGAAACCTTTATATACAGGCGTGTATTTTAAAGGTGCATCACGTGAAAAACCCACTTCCCTTTTGAATTGTAGTTGAGTTCAAATGTACTTTAAAGAACTTTAGATGCTGAAGTCGGTATTTGAGTAAACGTCTCTCCAGTTTGTTAAACGTGAGTCGATCGCATGCTGTCGAAGAGTCTGAGCGAAGTCTTGTGATTCAGGACAAATTAGTTTGACTTTATTTTGACTCAACATGTCTGCTTAGTGGGTTAAACTAGTTAATGGATTAATAGAATAATGCTCTCGGGTGGCTAAGGGGTCCTGAGGAGGTGGGGGGGATCTGACTGCAGCCAATGGGAGGTGAGATCAGGAGGAAGACAATAGCACAGGACAGGAAGTCATATCAACATATAGTTTATCAGCTCCACCTCATTTAGTTTCAATGGTTTGGAACAATTTTATTTGAACCTGTTATTGGCGTACAATTACACAATTAATCTGTTTACACATGTAACTATTGACAAATGAAGCATTTATTAACATCACAAAGAAAAAGAAGTGTGTGTGTTTGTTTGTGCCTCTTGAGGCTTGACTTCAGATGATTTTGGAGATATTTACCATATAACAAAGCAGAAATATCAAACGGGTGTTGAGCACCACGTGGATCCCTGACGGCCTGTGATGTGTTCAAACACATGATGTGCACTGACTCATCCTCCTTTTGGAGTGAACTCACTTCTCTTGTCACAAGACTTCACAGCGTTTTCAGCCTGTGTGGTGCGTTGAGGAGCTACAAGAGGCAGTGAAAGTGTAGGTTGTGTTTGTCGGTGTGTGTTTGAGAGTTTACGTTGACAGTCTGTGATCGTTTTAGCTTCAGTGTATCAGCTGATCGTTGTTTCAGCTCCCTCGCGCTGTCATTTTGAGCTACTTTGAGTTTTTCTTCAACTAAACTGGGACAAACACTTAGAGTCCATATTTCCGGGAGCGCTTGAAGGCATCATGAGTTTTGCGCGTGTGTGTGTGTGTGTGTGTGTGTGTGTGCTGGCGGAGCAGAGAGGAAAGTCTCCGCTCGCTCCGTCTGAACTTTAAGCTCCTCTTATCTTCGTTAAAGACGCTTCACGGCTCTCGGAGAAGTCTCGCGGTGTTTTTAACGGGTTTTTATCGGTTAACGAAACACAAAGACTGATTGTACTTTGGACTTTTTGTTGTTGTTTCAAACCATAAAGCCTCGAGGCAGGTCCAGCGTTATGGAGCGGAGGTAAGAGTGCGTGTGTGTGTGTGTGTGTGTGGTGTGTGTGTGTGTGTGTGTGTGTGTGTGTTCGGGTTTGGACGGTTCTTCCCTGTTTGTGGACTCTGCTTCGTGTTTATAAGGAACGTTTCGGTGATGAAGAGGATTTCTGGGTCTTAAAGAAGTTTGGAAAATTAATTCTCCTTCCCAGTATGACTCCTCATTTTTCCCATTTTCCTTCTCCTTGCACGTGTTTAGTAACTTATTAATATTATTCACATTTTCTTGTGTCCTATATTATTTATATTATGTTATTTATTATTATGTATGTATTATAATATCATTGATTTATTATAGTTATTCTATATCATTAATAATGTCAGATTTGCCAGAGGTTAGAAACTTGAAACGTTTAAAAGCTGTTGCGTTCATTTTTTTTATAGTTATAATTTCACAAGTGACTTTTTTTGCTCCTGATGCTAACATCTGTATTTTGTGCTGCTTTACTGTGTGGTATACTTCCTGGGTGAGACCAGCTGAACCCCTCCTCACACACACACACACACACACACACACACACACACACACACACACACACACACACACACACACACACACACACACACACACACACACACACAGACGGAACAATAAGGCCCTCTGCTGCAGCTCTCGTTGCACACTCGTCTCTTCTGTCCAAACAGAGGTCCTATCAGTCATGTGGAGGTTTGGTGAGGAGGACACTGTCCTGTTGTTCACACGCTGAGCAGGAACACCAACAGGACGCGTGTTAATGGCTGGAAACACAGTTATGTTCAGTTGGAGAAGTAATGCAAACATTATCTCTGTGTAGTCGGACAAATGTCCTTTTTTATCGGTCTGAAAGCTCCACTGTTGACGGAGTTGGGACCTTCTGAATTGTCTGTTATTGAGTTGGATGCTGCAGATGTGCTGATGAGTCGGTGGACTTAAACTAACTTGGAAAATTGCAGACATTCATAGACACTCGTGATTGTTGCAGAAAGACTCAACTTTAATTTGAAGGTCCTGCAACATGAAGCCAGCATGACGTCCATTTAGAAACTCTTTCAGCTCATATATATGGATGTCAGATAATGTAATCACATCCAACAGAAAAGAGGAGGGCAGTTTGAACTTCCCGCTCCACTGCTGCTCCCGCGGGCGTCTCAGTCTCGAGGGGCTGCCGGCCGAAGGAAAGGACGTCGATGAGAGCATTGAGAGCGGCCACGCCTGCAGCCGGTTGTGTATTCAGGGAACACTCACACACGGTTGTTGTATCGGATGTCTCCGGCTGCAGGCTGCCGATTGGCTCCCCTGGCTCTGCTCTACTTTCGGAGGCAGCAGCTGAAGCTGAAATTTTCCTCCAATCTGCGAACTGTGAAAAGCTCCCGCTAACTGAAAGGAATGAGGCGGTCGGTTTTGGGTCAGCGCAGGGAAAGAGAGGGTGATGTTTGCCATTACGTCTGTAATTGTTGCTGCTGTAATGCTTGGCCTCCTTTTTGCTCCCCCTCCACCTCCCTCCCACACACACACACACACACACACACACACACACACACACACACACACACACACACACACACACACACACACACACACACACACACACACATTCTCACACTTTTTATCATCACATCCCAGCTTCTCTTGGGCAAAAACCTTGTCACAGATACAGTCAGTTAACTGAAACCTGTCAATCTTCCTCATTATAGCCATCCTCCTCCTCTTTGTGCTCTCTGGGTCTTATCTGTTATATATATGGAAAAAACAGGCATGAGCTGGGCCACCCTGTCTTGAATTGTCAAAACAGAAGTCCTGACTTGTCCAGAAAGACTCCACAGATTTATCTGTGTTAAAGGGATATGCCACTAAACTCTGATGCTGATGTGTAAAATCTCAGTTTGGGCTTGAAACCTGCGATTCAAACTGGAAACGTTTGAAAGATGAGGACATTTATTGGCATGGAGAACTGCCCCGTGGCTTCATGGGAAATGTAGGATCCAGTGGTTTTGAAGTTGCAGAGACTCATTAGCCTGCCGTTTTCAGACCTGAGTTCACTGGGTCTGGATATGCTTCATAACGTTGTTGCATCCTCGTGGGCACTGAAACTCTACAACTACACATTGAAAAGCCCTGGAGATTTCGCCCCCGCCACTTGTCCCTGATCGCTCCGCCCTTCAGGGTGTCAACGTTAATGCCGACAGAGTCTCCAGACTACAATCAGAGCAGAAAACTGAAGTGATGGTTTTGTGGAGGCCGACTGGGGATTCATTCTTCGTACCAAACAAACATGAAGCTCCACAACTTACTAGAAAATGTTGGATGGAAGTTGGAAGTTCTTGAACCCGAACTTCACTACGAGCTGATGCTCTGACATCATTGGAGATGACACAGGAAGTGTGGTACTTTGTCAGCCTCTAATCTGTAATATTCTGACCAAACAGATGTAAAGCATTGTGTGTGACAGCCTCTTTATAACTGCTGTTTATTTTCCTCCAATTATCCAATGTTGACATTGTAAATATTCATATTCTTCTTGCCTCAGGAAAAACAGTTTTTCAAGGTCTGCCATGTTGATTTATTTAAATTCAGGCGTCGTTGAACACTTTGAATAATTTGAGGTGTTGCAGTGAACGTCCGTCTGTCTCTGAGTCTGCAGCTTCACTTTGAATCTGGTTTAAAATGTGTCCCCCGCCGCACTAAATCACTGGAACAGCACCTTAAGTGCTCTAAATCTCTTAATTCATGTCACAGAGCGAGTGTTAAGCGTCTTGTCAGTCCAGCTCTCCTGAACCTCGCGGCCTTTCACCGGCTGCTCTCCAGTGAGCGTCGCAGCGCCGGAGTTTCGGCCACCGGCTGTCGTCTCCTCCGACAGCGAGTAGATGCGAGAGACGCGCTCGCCATCACCCTCCTCTTCCTCACGTCTCAGTCAGCCCGGCTTCCTAAATAAAAGCGACGTGTCAGTGTAAACCAACGCAGCCCCTCACCCCCCCGACATGATACCGAGGGCCTCAACACTCAGTAAACAATGCTGCCTCAGCGGTTTGTGTGCAGCTGCAGCAGCGCAGGAGGAGTTTCTCCCCGAGGGGAACTGCAGCTCCTCGCTTCCCTCAAATGAAACGACGGCTCGTGTTTGCAGACGCTGGCGCAGCAGCCGACTGTTGATTCAGAGATGATTGTGCTGCTTCATTAAAACTGCTCGCGGTGGACTCGGGACTCGATGTCTTCTCCCGAGAGAAAGGAGGTCATCAAATATCTGTCTGCCAAAAGAACTCCGTTTCAGTGAACAACGAGGGGCAGAAAACATCTGATAATCATTTACAGAAACCTGAAAGGAGGAAGGATGTTGTGGGCTGATCAGAGATCCAAACTCTGAGCTGCATTTCTGTAAAATCATTGAACTGTTTTTAACAATGAAATGTGACACAGCAAGTTGAATATGAACAGAAGCAGCGTCCTCCGTCTCCCCCCGACTTGCAGCCTCAGCTATATTTCTGCTCCTCTTTGACCGATGTGGATGCAGAGTAATGAATGTTGCTTGTATAGTGGAAACACTTTGTTATTGCATTGTACCCGTGTGTGCTGTTAGATTAATTCCTCTACAAAGCAGCTCAGCCTCCTCGTCAGCTCATTAGTTTTACTCTGGTCATGATGTTTGCTTTCTAAATGTCCTCGATGGACTCTCAATTAGCTGCTTCTACATGCAGTTCACCTCCATCGTCTGTATTCAGCATGCAAAATGGACATTTTTACCTGATTGTCTCTATTCTGTTTAATATTAATATATACAGCAGGACAAGTGTTTCTATGATGGAGAGAAGAGCAGCGAGTGAAGAAGCAACCTCAACACTGTTTTAGGGTTCATGTTATCTTCCAAACACACAATGCAGCTTTAGTGTTCTTGAATGCAGCTTGTTTTGTTTCTGGAGCTTGTATAGTGGAAACACTTTGTAAGCGGTGGCCTACTTTCAATCGGAAGTTCAGCCGGGCAGCAGACGACAAAAACAAACCCGCATCTCTCCGAGAATTAGACGTCTGATGGAGTTTGTTCTGGTCTGAAGTGTGCAGCGGGTAAAATGAGTATGATGTCAGGTCTGTGAAACCCATCAGAGGTGGAAGGGCTACGTTCAGGACCAGTGGGAGGAATGAGTCCTGTGATGCGACGCAGAAGGTTTCCCCATCAGGCAGGCGACGCTGGCGTGGAAGTTTAGTGAAGCTCCACAGCTGGAAGAAACAATGATCAGTAAATAGGATGTGTCATAGATTACTGATAAATCCTGATAACTGACGTCTTGTGTTGTTTTAAAAATCGTAGGAAGAGTTGTTGATGGCAGTGAGAGTTTAAACGTCCACTCGGGATCAGAGAGAGGTGAGGTGGAAACCAGGAGATCCAGGAGAGGAATGTGTTCAGTGGATCAGAGAGCAGATCACCGACCACTGGAGAGCTGGAAATGATGAGAGGATTGAGGACGCCGTTTCAGTCTTTGTCAGGAGTTAAGATGAAGTCGAACGCTTTGGAATCCAGTGGAGAAAAGGACAAGTGATGCTGCTTAAAGAGTTCAGCTGGAAAAAGTTCTGGAAAACCAGGATTCAAACAGGATTGTAGACATTTAGGTGATTGACAGAAAGCAGCGAGGCACCGTGATGCTGTTTGTCATCAACCCAGATTCAAACCACGTCTGGATGTTTTAAATGTGATTCAGTTTGGTTTGTGTAGACGCGTCTCAGTTCGAACCGAAACCCAGAGAGCAGAACCGCCAGCGCTGCTGCTGTCGTCTCACCGGTGGATGAGAGTGTGAGGGTTTTCTAGAGAGGACTTCTTTTTTTTTTTTAACAAATGTCTGGAGCCGAGGTCAGCTCTATTGTTCCCGCCTCACAAAAACATGCAGATTGTTTGATTCCCCTGAACTCCACGCTGGTGTGCAGTTTAAGGAGCTTACGACCTTTCCCAGACATTCTATCTGATTAATGCGGCCGCGTTTTTTAAAAAGCTCTGCTCCTTTCTTCCTCTTGTTTTGAAGGGGAGTGTTGGATGTGGAGGATTCCTTTGTAGTTGCCCTGGAGGTGGTATTTAAGAAGCAGGCTTCTGCTTCATGGAAACTACACATGCATAAAGGAGACGGGTTTGCATTAGAATGAGCTGAAACTGTGAGCAGCTCATCTGAGGTTTCACTGCATGGTTGGATCTGGTGTGAAATCTGAGCCTATGTCAAGTCCACACTTAGCACAGAGTAGTAAACATCATATGTGGGCGGGGCCTAACGTGTGTCCTTCCTTCTGTCCTTCCCTAACTAACTCCTCAGTGTCTAAGAAGCACGGGAAGCTGATCACCTTCTTGCGCTCCTTCATGAAGTCCAGACCCACCAAGCAGAAGCTGAAGCAGCGGGGCATCCTCAGGGAGAGGGTGTTTGGCTGTGACCTGGGAGAGCACCTGCTCAACTCTGGACATGACGGTGAGTAACACACACACACACACACACACACACGCGCGGAGCAGCAGACGTTCAGATGAACGACACGACACGACTCATTCTGAAATAAAAGTGCAACAAAAGCCCAAAACGATGTTATTAATGGACAAACGTTGACAATAAACTTCAGAAAATCCGACCTGAACATGGTTGAATCTGCCGACAGGAAACAAGTTGATGCTGTTGTATGTTATTAAAATTAATTATCAAATATCTCCCCCCACCCCCTCCTGCCAGCTATCGATATTTTTTATCAAACAACCGTAGTATTTCCTGTCTTCTTTCTTTTATACTTTTGTACACTTTTATTTCCTCCTTGTGTATCCTAATGACTAATTCCTATTATTATTATTATTATTATTTGTATTATTATTCCTCTCACTGCTACGCTGCTGGACGTTTCTCTCTGGAACAGAAACACAGTTTTCCAGCTGCTGACATGAATTGTTTGCCATTTTGGTTAATACGATTATTTGCTTTCTTGTGGAGAGCTGCATGAGGAGATTGATGTGACCCGGTATGACGCTGCAGCCGGCGCCGTGAGCTCAGCTGTGCATAAAGACCGGCAGTCAGCCAGTTCTGTCAGACAGAAGAAAAACTCTCCACAAGTCACGACTCAGCGAGTTAAATGTTGTTTGTTTAATCGGTATTTAAAAAAAAACAAAGGTCATGGGGGGGTTATGTGGTGCACTGTCTTTCTTAGGATGCTGCTGGTTGCCTGGCAACCTCACAGCAATGACTTAATTGAAGTGGCCAGACACGGCGCGTCGCTGTGACGTCAGCTAATGGATTTCAGTTGTTCCTCCAATGTCCTCTCTGTAATTAAGCCGTTAGCTGGAGGGAAGTCCGACCGTACGTTCATCTGCTGCAGACACATTAATTCTGTGAGCGCTCAGCAGCCGGCTGTCTGGCAGGTGAGCGGAGGGATAATGGTGTCCTGATTACACTTTAACAGCAGCTCCAACCACTTTAATGATGCTCCTCCGCTGCTCAGCATCGATCAGTCGCTTCATTTCAGCTCGTGTTGACACCAGCTGATGTTAGTGGATCATATTCTGTCCGGGTTCTCGTGTTAGCAGCACATCAGATCACAGTGAGCCCGTTTCACAAGCCTCTGGTCACCTATCAGCGTTGTGTGTTCTCACACATTGTGAAGGAGGAGTCGACCTTTGACCTCTGTAAATCCTGCCTCACCGTGACGTGGAGAGAGATAAGGCGGTCAAACAGTCAGCAACAAAAGATTAAACTCATCTGAAGAAGAGAAGAAACACATTCCGTTTACAGCAAGAAATCTGCCCAGAACATCCTTTATAATTTAGTATTTTATGATATGTTTTAATTATAGTCATCAAATATCACAAATTTAAGTTATAATCTACAGAAAAAAATATTTTTCAACTAGTTTTTTTCTGATTCCAACCTGAAGCTGGACGTCTTTTCTCTTCTGTGCTGCTTTCAACAAACTGAGACTTTAAAAGAAAAGTGAAGTAAAAAGCGGCAGCTGGATGAAATCTGGTTGAACTCCGTCGTCCTGCTCCCTCTGATCTGAATGACGATGACAGCTGAGTGTTGTGTTGGTAATTAGACTCGTGTAAAACCTGAAAGAAAGGGTGACATTTAGAAACGGAGCTTCAGGCAGAAAGACTCATCTGAAGTGTTTATATTTCAGCTGCAGCATCAGTCAGTGAAGGCCTCACGCTGTGTGTCCTCTTATTTCATCCTCTCAATTTAATTTGAATTTATTTCAAGGATGAACCACATGGGCACCACATGCTGAATGGAAAGTCATCCATTTATCTTAATGGATCCCGAGGCTAACTGCGCGAGATACGAGCATCCCACTCGGCTCCTCAGAGACGTGCTTTTGAAATGAGTCATAATGTTGATGTGGAGAGCTGTAGGAGGTTTCACTGTTTTTCTGAAACGCTCCAAAAGAGATGGAGACGGCAGATTTAGTATGAAGTACCGAGTAGGCACATTTAGAGGAAATACAGCAGGTTGAAATAAAGTGGAATTATCCTGCAAAAACAAAAACAGACAATGAAACAGCCAATTTATAAAAAGGCTGAAAGACTTGTGATGTAGAAAGTGTTGAGTCTCATCCAGGTGGACGTGACTGACGTGTCAGTGCTTTGCAGATGGATGTTATTCTGCTAAATTGTCCGTGTGGTCACTTGTGATATTGCAACAAAAACATCCCCTAAAATAATTTCCCCTGTAGAATAAAAGACGTCTGTAAACCTACTGAAAAGGTTGGTTTTTACTGTCAGCTGTGAAACCTCAATGCACACGACAGAGAAACAGAACCTACAGATCTTTGTGTGGTCATGTGTCAGGGGAGATATGTACATCTATGTGCCCACATCCACACGAGTCTGTGACCAAAGGTTTTTACTTCCTGTAGGTCAATTTGGGCGTTAAAAGCCAAGTTTAAAAGAGGAAAACAACATATTTGATTTGAATTCAAGAGGGAAAATTTTAGTTGTGTGTCGAACACCGAGTCCACATGTTGTGCACCTTTGTGATTAGACTCCCTCGTATCAAAACGTTCCCCCGTGAGGAGCTCCGGGAGGATTTACCCGTCGTCTCCTCTGCAGGAAGCCGCTCACTCAGATCACATCCGGCCTCGTCTCTGTCTTCTCTCTGGATATGTAAGGAATGTGTCTGAACAGCTAGTCCAGCCAGAGTCCTGCTCTCTGTCATCCTCTGAATGATGTGGGAGCCCTGGGAGCCTCCTTCTACACACACACACACACACACACACACACACACACACACACACACACACACACACACACACACACACACACACACACACACACACACACACTCACACACTCCCAGATAAATACCACGTCTCTGTGATTCATGGCTGAAGGAGAAGGAAGAGGCTCTGTGTTTTTCTGAGGTTTTTGTTTTTTCGTCACACAATCACTGGGTTGTTGCTTTGAAGCCGAGCGTCTGTGATTGGCTATTTCACACGCAGACAACATGTTAGCTCACCATTTTTATCATCCAGAAAATGGCATGTTAGAGTTAGAGAAAAGGTTAGAGCCCATCCGGCACAGAAAGAAACATAACATTTGGAAACTTTTCATGTCCACTTTACGGGGTTCAAATGTCTCCAGAAACACTTCTTCACACTTAATATTCCTGCTGAGCCTGAAGGCCCCGAGCTCACACTGACACACCGCACTCACACTCCAGAAACAGAGCCCATCTGTTCTTGACCCTGCAGCACTCAGAAGGCTGGACTATTATTGACTGAAAGAGATGACACAGGTATTTTTTTTATTTTAGTGCCCCAGGTCCTCAAGAGCTGCACCGAGTTCATCGAGAAGCACGGCGTGGTGGACGGCATCTACCGCCTCTCCGGGATCGCCTCCAACATCCAGAAGTTACGGTAAGGAGACGCGCACACACGCACAGAGTGGGATGCAAGTCACCTTCATACAACAACTGATAACAGAAAGATGGAATCGGGGACTATTACATCTGTAAAAGACAGAATGACTTTCATCCCCTTCAAACCAGTGAGGTCAGATTTCTTCTACCAGTTAATCGCTGGTCATTAAAGTTCAGACAGAACCTGGATCACAGCCCCAGAAACACGCAGAACCGTTACCTCACGAGCCGGACACGGCGTCCCAGTTGATGCTGTTCACATCGAGCTGGACAACGAAGTTTAACCCTTTCAAAAGCAGCGTCAACGTCACAGCAGATGTAGCTAGCTGAAATCCAGAAAACGAGCGCTCATAGAAGTGATTGTAAATAATACACTGTTTTGTTTTTCAGACGTTGTGTTCATTTGCTCTTCAGTAATCAGATTACTCGGATAAACCAGTAACCTGCTTTCCGTAAATGTAAAGATGAGCCTGTTGATATTTGAAGCCAGTCTGTCCGACCTGTGACTGCTGCTGGAAACATTCAGGACTGCTTTAAGGCTTTTTGACACTTGAGATGTTTAGACTCTTATTCATCAAATATTTTAAACAGGATTTTTTTTTTGTTACACTTATGAAAGGCACATTCATTTGTTTTTATTTCAGTACAAATTAATCCAGATGAATTGAATTCAAACGTGTTTCGTTCTGAAGAATCTCAACTTCTTTGCGTTTCTACTTCTGAAACCAAACTCAACATGAAACGACTGATCACATGATGCACCAGATGAGATTTGATCTTTTAACAGAATTATGAAGCAAAACATTTCTGAGATGTAGCTTGACTTTCTTCATGTGTGAAACATTCGTCCCTCCGACTGCAGCAGTAAGTTACAGAACGACGTGTCTTCAGATCGGTCCTGTAAACCCCCCTCTCTCTTTCGTCAGGCACGAGTTTGACTCGGAGCAGATCCCCGACCTGACCAAAGATGTTTACATCCAGGACATCCACTGCGTGGGCTCGCTGTGTAAGCTCTACTTCAGAGAGCTGCCCAACCCGCTGCTCACCTACCAGCTCTACGAGAAGTTCTCTGTAAGTTCTCACATTCGCCAGCTGTTGTAGCAGTTGGTTGTTGTTCCTGTGTGTAACTCAGCACTCACGCCTACAGCACGGACTCGAGCACCGCTCCATCTTTATAGAGAGAAATTAAATTCCTCAGGAATTCTTAAAATTCAGTTTTCAGTCATTCCCCACAAACACCCCTCAAATATTAGCGTTGTCTCGACACACCCTATTATTTCAACTTCACCAAACCACCCTTTGTGGGATAAAAACTTCTCCAAGCACAACAGAGAGGATGAAGTAAATGTTTGCTGGTTGTCATGGCGGCGGGTGAGAGGAGGGGTCTCCGTGGCTGCAGACCCCCGTCCCATCTGCAGCAGCAGGAACCTGCGATGAGGCCGTAGTTACTGTCGATTCACCGGTTCATCCATCTCCTCATCTCCTCGTCTCTCTCTCTCACTCTCTCTCTCTCTCTCCTCACTGAAGGATGCTGTATCAGCAGCGACCGACGAAGAACGACTCATCAAAATCCATGATGTCATCCAGCAGCTTCCTCCACCGCATTACAGGTCAGTGTGGAGGCACGCTGCCCCCCTCAGGCCGGCCGAGGAACTGCCTGGTTACGGATGTGCTGTGCATTCAGCTGCGTTTGTCTGTTAAAATGAAGACTTTATGTAATGCTGTGCTGCTTTGAATGGAAGAGTTTAACGGCTCCCAGCTGATGATGAATTGAATGTCCCGTCCTTTGTGAAAGAGGACACGTGCATATTTCCGAGCGACGTTCCCCTGAGATTTGAGCTCACAGTCACTGATGGCAGCTCTGAAGAAGGAGCTCCATTGCAGCCATTCGTCTGCAGATCACTACTGGGAGCCAATTAAAACCTGAATATCTGATTCCCAGGACCCTGGAGTTCCTCATGAGACACCTTTCCCACTTGGCTGCGTTCAGCTACATCACCAACATGCACAGCAAGAATCTGGCCATCGTCTGGGCGCCCAATCTGCTCAGGTGAGAAGTCGTCCTCTCTCTCCAGTGTTTGGTGAACAGACTGTAAATCATCCCCTCAAAGTTCTCTGGAGTTGTTTTAACTGAACACATCTCGAGATAAATCTCATGATCTTCTCAATTTGACGTACAGGTAGTGAGGTTTCTGTGTTTTCTTTTATACCACACAAGTTCTTAAAGAGCTTCATCAACCGGCTGTGTGCTGCAGGTTACATCTCTGTGCCTGAAGGAGAGGATTTAAGCAGCTGTTTTTGTTTAGCACATCATCAAAGACTGGAAATGCATTGCAAAATTATTTTACGGCGCTTGTGGAGCTTAAAATGTACCCACTTATTTGAGTGAGTACCTTGAGGTTTTCCACTTTTTACTTGAAACTAATTTTTTCCTTTGTGCCTCTCAGGTCGAAGCAGATCGAGTCGGCATGCTTCAGCGGCACAGCAGCTTTCATGGAGGTCCGGATCCAGTCGGTGGTGGTGGAGTTCATCCTGAACCACGTGGACGTGCTCTTCAGCACGAAACTCAGCTCACTGATCAGAGAGGGAGCAGGTGAACAGACGCTTCACACCTTCTGTCAGACAAATAGAAACTTCACCGCTAAACATCTTCCTCTCACGCCACCAGGTCACAACTCTTTGTCACGACCAAAGTCTCTGCTGGTCAACTCACCTTCCACCAAACTCCTGAGTCTGGAGGAAGCCCAGGCCCGGACCCAGGCCCAGATCAACTCTCCCGTCACGGAGGACAGCAAGTACATCGAGGTGGGAGAAGGTCCGGCCGCCCTGCAGGGCAAGTTCCACACCGTCATCGAGTTCCCCACCGAGAGGTTCGTTCACTCGTCGTCCTCATTCGTTGATTATAACTTCATAACGTGTAGATTAGAGGCACTTCTTGTAGACTGCAGATATTATTGGAAAAAAAAAAATCAAGAGTGCGTTGGTCTGTGGCTCCCTCTGCTGGATTCTTCCTCCTCCTGCAGCAGGTTTAAATGAACCCTGTCAGTGAACATGATCTGATCCACCATCATTTTTTAATCTCAGGAAAAGGCCTCCTATTAAATCCAAGAAGTCTCCTGTGGGTAGTTGGCGTTCCTTCTTCAACCTGGGAAAGTCTTCCTCCATGTCCAAGCGCAAGCTGCACCGCAACCCCAGCGAGCCCAACGAGCTGAAGGCCATGGCTCTGGCTGGTGAGTCAAGATGAAACATTAAAAACAGTCTTCAGATACTTTGAAATGTGCAATGACGAGATCTGAATGGACCGAACCGGGCTGATAGTGGTGCGTGTTGGTGGTCATGTTTCAGGAGGAAGAGGAGACACGGCGACGTTGAGGTCAGCCAAAAGTGAGGAGTCGCTGAGTTCCCTGCACAACGTTGAAGGTAATCATTTGTCTTCGAACGAGCTCCGTCCACATTTCTGTCTGTTCTGCAGAGGATATTGTTTCTGATACTCTCGTCCTCTCTCAGGGGAGTCGAAGGTGTACCGTCCTCGGCGACCGCGCTCCAGCAGCGACGCCCTTTCGGCCTCCTTTAACGGCGAGCTGCTGGACAGCCGGCAGCACTGCAACTCGTACGACAACCTGGACGTCACGGAGGACAGCGACGGGGACGATGGACCCATCTGTGTGCCTGCTCTCATCTCACCTCCGCGCTCAGCAGGTGAAGACGTGGACCTCAGCCCGCCAGACATCGGCATGGCCTCCCTGGACTTTGACCCCATGTCCTTCCAGTGCAGTCTCCCCGACACCTCCTACGCCTTCCCCCTGGACGACTCGCCGGCGGGGGCCGAGGGCTCCACGTTGAAGAGGAGCCCCGGCCGCGTCTCCGGCAGGACCAACGGCTCCGACCTCATCTCGACCTCGTTCCTGGGCAGCCTCACCGCCCCCTCGTTGTCCACAGACTTCAGTCTGGCTGCTGGAGAGAAGGCAGAGAGCAAGAAACTGACCACGTCCTACTCTTACACCGATAAACCCACCCAGGCTGTATCGCCTATTAAATGTGGAAAGGCCACCAATTTGACAGCTTTTGTCCCTTCAGAGCTTTTCTCTCCAGACACGCCTGAGAAGAGTACGACCGGACAGGCCGCGTCTCCGCCGCCGTTATCTCCTCCCTCCGTACCCAAGGACTCTCCTCCGCTGATGGGCAGCGTGCTGCTGAGGGCGGCCGAGATGTCGCTCAGTGAAACCTTTCAGATGGAGCTGCACTCCAAGCTGGCGGCGTTTGACAGTGAGGACGGAGAGCTGCAGGGAGAGGACGGCGTGCAGCCTGCAGCAGCTGCCAGCAGCCAGGAGCACCAAGGTAGGAGCACAGTCCTTCTTTATAGGAGCTTTCAGGTGCGTTTCACTCTGTAGACTAAAAATAAGGTGATAGAAGTGCCTTTTTTCTATTTAAGTTTGCATAGATTTAATCTGAAATATGTCTTTTCATGTTGTGCCTGAGCTCCATGCTGAACTTCTTTCCTCTGTCCTGCTCTCGAAGAACCTTAAAACCTGCCTGCTGTCGCCGTCTCCTCGTTCTGATTCGTTCTTCAACTGCAGATCCTTTTGTGTTTTTGTGTTCCTGCCAGGAGTTGTAACTCTGGACTCTTCAAAGGACCTCACCCCTCGTTCCCTCAGCTCTGCAGCTCCCACCTGTGCCCCTCCTCCCCCTCCACCTCTTAAAAACGCTGCCCGCATGTTGGCTTTGGCCCTCGTTGAGTCTGCCCAGCAGGTCTCCATACAGTCTCAGTCCAGGTCCTGCGAGCCGCCCACACTGGTGTCTCCTCTGCAGCTGCAGGACGTCTCCACCTTCCACGACCTGACACGTCCACTGGTCCCACACTTCCCGACCTCTGAGGACGGAGCAGGGGCAGGAAGTTCACATCCACCAATCAGCACCGCTGCGACCGTCATCACCGCCTCCTGTCATCCCTCCACCTCCAGTCCTCCAATCAAACCAAAGCGTCTGGAGTTGAGCAGCTCGACCACCAGGTCCTCTACGGCTCCAGCTGCAGCACGGCCACAAACAGATACTCCTCTTTATAAATGTCCCCCGCTGTCCTGTTCAGCCAGCCTGACGTCTCCAACCAGAAGCCCAGAGAGACAGCAGCCAATCACGGCACAGGCCCCCGTTCATACAGGCTCATCCAGCACCCCCCCGGCCTCCACCCCCGATGTCAGCTGCAGAGACTCTGGTCCTGAGGTAAAGCTCATGTTTACATTTCTCTATTGGTCATGATACTTTGATAGCTTCAGTAATTATTGTCCAGACTGATTAAAAGTTAATCTGCAGCATAACATGAGCCAACAGCCATAAAGGGACGGTTCAACAAGGTGGTAAATATGACTGTTTACTTTCTTGATCGCAGTAAATGAAAAGATTGAGCCAGCAGCTGCTGAGCTTAGCAGGATAACAGGTTCAATTAGCAGATATAAAGTGGTAATCAGGGAGCTTCTGGATAGATGTGCAGTCTGGATGCTCAGCTAAAGAAGAACGGAAGAAGAAAAAGTTCACACACATGCAGAAACAGGTTTTGTGCCCTCAAGTTTATCGACATTTATTCAACAAAAAATATTTATCAGCAACCAATCGGATACAGTAAGATCTGAAAATTCAAACGTGATCTGACTAACAAGCTGTTAGTTTTCTGTTTGACCCAAATCACCCACTGGGTGACTGTTTACATCCATCAGCTGCCAATCATTCTCCCAGGTGTCCTTTTTCCAGATTTAACTGACATTATTTCACATATCATTGATCTCCTGTTTGTTATACTACAACTCTTATATTGAAGAGAAATGCGCTGTTGCTTAATAATGAAAACAACAAAAAAGGAGATCATTGCTTTGCGAAGTGATTTTGGTGACAGGTTATTGAATGTTTTTTAAAGTATTTTAACGGGTTTTTTCGGTGCGTCGCTTTGTGGAGAAATGAGACGTTTAATTTCCGGTTTATTGATTCAGGAAGTTCGAACCTGCCGATATATTTCCATCTTTACTTTAAGTTGTGTTTCCTGGTCCTCCAGTCAGATGAGTGTTTGCTGTAATGCTACTGTGCGACGCTCACATGAAGCTGCAGGACTGTTTTCTCTGACAACGTGATCACCTTCATGTGTGAACTGACCCTGATGTGAAGCGTCTGCAGGGTAAAATAAGATCATGTTCGGTTTTATAGAGATGACACAGTTTCAGCGGCTCCATGCTCAACTTGTTTTTCTTTGTAAACTCTCCTCAGAAAATAAGAGTCCGTATTGTTGTGTTCTTTCTCAGGTCAAACCAGAGGAGACCGCTCCACCCCAAGTCCTCCCCAAACCACCAGTACCCCCTCCTCCCACAGTTCAGAAGCCCAAAAGGCAGAATGTCCCGCTGCCTCCTCACCAAACACAAAGTCAGCAGCAGAGCCAAGCTCAGACACAAGCTCATCCTCATCCTTCAACTCATCCTCATCCTTCAACTCATCCTCATCCTTCAACTCATCCTCATCCTTCAACTCATCCTTCAACTCGTCCTTCAACTCATCCTTCAACTCATCCTTCAACTCATCCTTCAACTCATCCTTCAACTCATCCTTCAACTCATCCTCATCCTTCAACTCATCCTTCAACTCGTCCTTCAACTCATCCTTCAACTCATCCTTCAACTCACCCTTCAACTCATCCTTCAACTCACCCTTCAACTCACCCTTCAACTCATCCTTCAACTCATCCTTCAACTCACCCTTCAACTCATCCTTCAACTCACCCTTCAACTCATCCTTCAACTCATCCTTCAACTCATCCTTCAACTCATCCTTCAACTCATCCTTCAAACTCACTCCTTCAACTCATCCTTCAACTCATCCTTCAACTCATCCTTCAACTCATCCTTCAACTCACCCTTCAACTCAACCTTCAACTCAACCTACAACTCACCCTTCATCCTCATCCTTCAACTCATCCTTCAACTCATCCTTCAACTCATCCTTCAACTCATCCTTCAACTCATCCTCATCCTTCAACTCATCCTTCAACTCGTCCTTCAACTCATCCTTCAACTCATCCTTCAACTCACCCTTCAACTCATCCTTCAACTCACCCTTCAACTCACCCTTCAACTCATCCTTCAACTCATCCTTCAACTCACCCTTCAACTCATCCTTCAACTCACCCTTCAACTCACCCTTCAACTCATCCTTCAACTCATCCTTCAACTCATCCTTCAACTCATCCTTCAACTCATCCTTCAACTCACCCTTCAACTCATCCTTCAACTCATCCTTCAACTCATCCTTCAACTCATCCTTCAACTCATCCTTCAACTCATCCTTCAACTCATCCTTCAACTCATCCTTCAACTCATCCTTCAACTCATCCTTCAACTCATCCTTCAACTCATCCTTCAACTCATCCTTCAACTCATCCTTCAACTCATCCTTCAACTCATCCTCATCCTTCAACTCATCCTTCAACTCATCCTCATCCTTCAACTCATCCTTCAACTCATCATCATCCTCATCCTTCAACTCATCCTCAGACACAAACTCATCCTCATCTTCCATCTCAGACTCCTCAGTTGTCGAATCCTCACACACAGTCCCACACTCAGATCCAACCCCATGTCTCTAAGGCCAGTGCCAGAGTGGCCCCCACCTCTGCTGAGCCTGTCGAGAAGCCTTGGGAGGCCATAAAGCCGGTCCAGCCCTGCACAGAGTCTGCTCAGTACCACGACTCCTACGGACCCGCCCCTCCGGACCCTCCAGCCCCTCCGGTCCGCACCATGGAGAGCCGCCTGGCCACAGCAGCCCTCAGCCAAAGTGAAGCCTCCTACCATCTGATGAGTGAAGGCCCTCCCCCTGGTCACCTGGAGGAGGCGCTGCCTCACCATCCACTCTCTCCTCGTAAATCTTCCACTCACCAGCCAGCCTACCTATATCATGCTAAAGGAGAACCGGTCCTGATGGAACCTCCTGGAACAGCGTACTACCACCAGAGGCCCGTTCCCGTGGGCCCACAGTCCATCCCGCACCACTACCGACCCGACAGTGTCCCCCCACACCCCTACGTGTCCAAGTCTGAGCCTCAGATACCTTTCAGTGCCCGAGTAGATAACAGGTACAGCACTTTAGGCCCCAGGTCGTACCACCACTCCATGAAGTCCAGAGGAAATCCCCGCAGTGTGTATTTGTCTTCAGGGCCGGGGCATCAGGGCTACAGCCACGACCGCCCCCACGGCTACCCCACCATCCGCAGGGTGCACTCCCTCCACGTTCCCTCCACCATCCGCTCAGTGCCCATTCAGAGGACTGAAGTTCCTCCGGACGACGACATGTTCTTCTACCACCGGCCGGTGTACCAGTGTAACGCCTACCAGCAGCAGCAGCAGCAGCAGCAGCAGCAGCAGCAGCAGCAGTCCTCCCAGGCCGACTATCACGTCACCCAGCTGCAGCCTTACTTCGAGAACGGACGGGTCCAGTATCGCTACAGTCCGTACTCTGGTTCCAGCCCGTTAGAGGCACCTTATTACGACATCGACCCTCACGGCACCATCAGAGTCAGACACTTCCACTCCCACGGCGGCCGAGATCCGGGAGCTGTTGCCGGGCGACCGGGTGGGAAGGCTACCGGGTACCACTACCTGGCTCGCCACGTTCTCCCCCCTGGGAAGGAGCACAGCTTTGTGAGCCGTGACATGCCCCCCGGCCACGGAGCCAAGGAAGCTGCTGCTCACCTCGCCTGGGATGCAGAGGAGGCAGAAAGGCTGCGCATGCACTCCATCCGCCGGGAGAGCAGAGCCAGGCTGAAGGTCAAAGGCCCCGTCCTCTCTCAGTACGACAACGTCAGCCTGTTCACCCCGGCAGATATCTCCGGCTATGAAACCCTGCACCTGCGCAGTAAGTCCGACCCGGGTAAAGCTGTACTGGTCGCAGCCGAGAGCAAAGACGGGCGCTACCTCCCCAGACACATGGTGTCAGACCCCGACGTCCTCATGTACATGGAGACCGACAAGCACGTCCGGGGAGGGGGAGGGAGCGACAAGTCGGACGGGCTCCCCAAGCAGAGTGCTTCCAAGACATGCCAGTCCTCTCACTCTCTGCCCGCCACTCTGAGCCACGGTTTCTCCCATCAGCAGGAGAGCAAGTACGACAGCGGAGACGACAAGCTGAGCGTGGACGGCGGCAGGTCCAAACACTGGCAGCAGGAGTACCCCATCAAGAGGAACTTGCAACCGCGGTACGAGTGCTCCGAGTCGGACCACCACCAGAATATAGTAAAAACACCCAGCGGCTATCACAGCACAGACGAGCAGCCGGCAGCTCTCAGGGAACCGGCCAACCGCTCCAAACCGGAGCGGTCACACAGCGTCCGAGAACAGCAGCCCTACAGTCAAGCCGACCCGGACAGAGACTACTCGTATCAGAAACAGGGCCCCAAACCGCATTCCCACTACGACAACCTGGACGATTACCATCCAGTACCTCAGCCTCAGGCCCCGGTTCAGAAACGCGGAGGCTCCGGCTCATACGCGGCACCCGGATTCACAGGCAGCCACAGCAACCGAGGGTACTCCACGGCACTGGGCCAGGGAGCCTTCCTCCCCTCAGACCTGGCCCTGCAGAGGCCAGAGACAGAGATCCGTACAGAGTGAAGGAGGGTAAGGGAGGGGGGGGTGAAGTTATCTTCAGCTGTGGAGAAGAAAGACTCGGTTGAGCCTCGGAGCAGCCTCTGCAGGACAGTGGACTGTTGTATAACCAATATTTTTGCTTCTCTGTATTTTTGATGAAATGTAAAGAATATTGAGACTTTTTACAGAGAACCCTGATTGTACCTGAAATTATTGTCCATGAGGTCATGTTATTGTGATTGATTGAGACAGTAGGAAGTCATAAATGTATATGATATAAAAGACGTGAGGTACTTTTCACAGGAACCACAAAAATGTAAAATATATATATACAATATATATCTATATCTATATATATACATATAGATATATATAGATATAGATATATACATATATATCTATATCTATATATATATAGATATAGATATACGAATAGAATCACTAGTACAAATGGATTTTTAGTTGTATTGGTTTTTCTAGGTGCGGCGCAGCGTCAAATGGGACTACGGTTTGCATTTTAAAAATGCATGCGGTCTCTTTCAGAACAGTTCTGTGTCCATCGTGTTCTTTCTGGATGTTACAGCACAAGTAAAGAGAGGTCATCACACCAGAAGGCGCTTCGCTGTGTCCACGTTAATCCGGCCGAGCATTGACGAGGAGCCACTTGAAGTTCATGCAGTGGGAATCAAACTTCTTATTTTCTGTGACTTTGCCATTTTTAGGTGACTTTTGCTAAAAACACATTTCGGTGACTTCTCATGGAATGTTTTGGTACTTTGTCTGTTCTTCATTGGAAGAGGGACCAAACGACTCGGCACAGTTCTCGCACATAACGGGACAAAGATGGGACGGTTGGATGAATGCCTGTTGTAGCTCCTGACGTGTAAGAGGTTATTTTTACTTCCTTTTTTCATCAGATTTATGGTACTTTCATAAAGTGGACTCACTGAATGAAGCTGAAAACGACGTGCGGAACATGTTGCCGCTGCTCGGTGATGAGCCTTACATTCATACTCTTGTTTTCTGTCGTTGTCATTCTGCACAAGTGTTGCGATGTCTGGGTTTAACATCAACTGTGAGGTTCTGGACAGTTCAGGGTTGACAGGTTATCGAGTTTTATTTTGGTTTTGTATCACCTGAATGGTCCTGAATTTAAAATGGGGGAGGGAAATGTTTTTTAAGGATAGCGGGGGATATTTTTTTCAGTCTGGAGATCGATGTTAGTCCATTCATCTGGTATTCTACTACACGCCCTTCTGGCTCCGCGTAATGGATGGATCACAATATGTTTCAAATATGTCTGAATCCAGGTTGTACTCTGTAACTGTTCGACTTCTGTATCGCTTGCAGGTTTCGCTCCTCTTGCCTTATCTAAAGCCTCTACCTTTTCAGATGGGGGCGCTGAAGTAAGGCACCGTGTACTTGAATGTGAAAACACTCTTGTCTCAAACTAGAAGTATCTACAGTCAGATATGTAATAAATAAAACTGTTCAGGAATAGATAGAATCTGTGGCTTTTAATATGGATATGTCTCATGTTTCTAATACACCTGGAGGAAATACGAAAACTAATAACTGCCATCACAATTAAAGAAAGGGGGTTTTAGTCGTAGAAGATTAAAGGTCTTGAAGTTTATCCTAAATAATTACTGACATCACAGAAGAGTGATGTGATCCCAAAGTGCTGCTTTAAGAAAATAAAGTGCTTAAACTTTAACATTAGATTGCCTATTTTTGTTAACAGTGGAGAAGCATGCTGACAGATCTGCGAACAGGAATGTGATCAAACCTCTTTTATTAAACATTTCATTTATGGTTCAAAGTCAAAAATGACCTGCTGCTGCTGCCGAGTCAGCCACAGCTCCCGTCCTGCCCGGCGCCCCGCAGGGCTCTACGCCCGGTTCCCTCCTCGTCATCCTGCTGACACCATGTCTTGTCAGATAATCTGCAGATAACATCCATCTTGACCTCCCGAGGCCCCGTGCTCTCCCCTGACCAACGCTTTCCACCTGCCGGACACAAAACTGGAGGCATAAAAATACTCTAAACATAACTCCTTCATCACATTATTTTACCGTAACAACATCTTCTACGGCAGCATAGATGAGCATAGATAGGCTCTAACACTCAAACTGTGTCATCCATAAACAATATATCTGCTGAAGTGATGTTCCTGTTTCAGCAAGTATCCAGCGCAGCCGGTCGAGGAGTCACGAAGCAGAGAGGTGAATTCTTACCGGCTCCGCGGCTGCTGACTCAAACTGCCCTGCAACTAAAGTTAGAAGAAAGTTTCTCAACAGTTCTCAATGAAAAGTTTATTCCATGTTCTTGGTGAATTGTGGTGGATTTCTCCTTTAAGGCAGAAATCCACAACCACTGACGGGTGACGCATGAATAACATTTATCTTGTTAAAATGTCAAAAGGTGGAATATAGCCGGTAGAACGTGAACAGTCAGTTCCTGAAGTTCTTGTGACGGATGCAGGAAAAATGGGCACATGAGGATCTGTGCAACTTTGTCAAAGCCCGAATTTAGTTGTGATGAGTCGATGACCACGAGAACTAAAGAAAACAACATTCATCTGATTCAACAGCAAACGCACAAAATGGTTTCATGTCACTGAAAATATCTTCACTAGTTTTATTTGTATTTCACTTATTTTTATAAACTAGATTTGAACATTTAAACTTTTGCTGCAGTTTAAATATCCAGTGATATGATATGATATGATATATGATATGATATGATAACGACATTTCTGTAGGCCGGCACAAAGAGTGAA
Source organism: Brachyistius frenatus (assembly GCF_029030835.1). Lineage (NCBI taxonomy): Eukaryota > Metazoa > Chordata > Actinopteri > Embiotocidae > Brachyistius > Brachyistius frenatus. Next base: position 272,629 of record NW_027210942.1, read on the forward strand.
GCTGCATGTAAATTATTTCTTTTCAAATTAGGTCAAAGAGGCCATTTAAAAAGATTTGAAAAATGATCTGTAGCTAAACATTTGTTTAAAAAAAAGATATATACATATATTTATTTGTATATAACCTGCACTTTGTAGTCATGCCTGTCATGTCATTTACATTTACAATGATGACTTCATAAAGACTTGAGATATTTACACTAGATATGATACATTCAAATAGCAAATGTGATCTATCAATATTAAAATGTCTGACAGTATTTATCAGTTCATGTGTTTTAATATATTCTTCTGAATGAGTGATACACTGACCATACCAAAGTATTTTCATTAACACTTAATAAAACAGTGTAAATCAGGCTTATAGCAGATTATTATGAAATCCATATTGTCCTCACAAAGGTAATATGTTGCATTTATTAACTTTGAAATCAATCCTTGTGATTTATTTTCCTCTTATAACAGAAAATGGCACATTTTTCGCTGTGTAGTCATGATTACTTTCTGCATCTTGTATCGTGTAAACAAATAATAGCATTTATAATATTCTCTGTTGTTACTTTTTTAATTCTTCCAACACACATGCTCACAGCGTGTGCCTGATTTATTTAAATTGTTATTTTCGTTCTTGTTTTTAAAATATTTCTGTACTGTAAAGTTTATTAAAAAATAGCCATAAACTACAACTATTATTAAATAATTACATCACCACTTTCCCGATGTTAATTATTACGGTATTCACAAACTGTTTTTAAAACAATCAACGTTTTTAATAAAAACAACAAAAACAAAAGTTAAGGAAATGAAGTTTCAATGTTTACAAATGTTGGCATTGCATTCTGGGAGGCGGATGATTGACATGGGCGCCATTTTGCTCCTGCTCGCTCCGCTTCCATTGTGAGAGATAGTAAATATCTGACAGGACCACAACACCCGGTCCCCCGCAAGGAAAAGACCGACTCACACGTGGTAAGTCATGTTTCTGTTACACTTTTGACACCTTAGAGTAGTATTGAACATTTAGTGAGGAAAATGAGAGCGATAGAGTTGTTTTGTTGCGGTAGCAGCGTGTCGGAGTGAGCAGCGGGAGAAGCCGCCCGGAGGACGACGGCTCCGGTCTCCGCTCAGAGAGCCGCTCCGCTTCCTGCGGAGCTTTGTACCTCAACGATGTGCTTTAATATGCCGCCGCTTCACACGCCTGCGACGCTGTTTGATAGCCACACTTGTCCCCTACGTTTTGTCGGTCTTTCACGCACACGTCCGGCGCCTCGGTGGACGAGAGGTCGCGTCCTGCTCCCCGGCTGGCTGTCGGGCTTCGGTTCGGTCTGCGGCCATAATCCTGCGGTATGAGGCGGGGCTAAGGCTCCTCGTCCCGCCTCCAAACCTCAGACTTAAACACCATTGGTCCAGAACTGCGGCAGCGGCTCAGCTGATTGGTGTATTTCAGAATGACGGCCTGTTCGACACGGTGATTGGTGGGATGGGCTCGATATGTTTGAACAGATGCCAAACCGGGGAAAGTTTCCCCAGGGGGCCAATCTGACGAGAGTCTAATGGGGTTTGAACCAGATGGAAAAAAGGAACCTCTTGTTGAGACACGATCATTTTATAAATATTAAGACCCGGTAACACGTCTGCTTTATGTCGGACAAATCTCAGAACCGTCGTGATACTCGTCCAAACAGCGGGCAGAGGGAACAGACAGGCCTGCTTTGTCGTGAGCTAATTAAATGAGGACAAGTGAGAAAAGGTTGTTTTTTTTATGCAAAATAGGTTAGAAAAAACAAACATTCAATGTATGCATAGTCCAGAAAAGGACAAACAACTTGTTGAAAGAACAAATGAGTTCGTTAAATTAGGCTTAACTCTCATGATACCTTTTAAATATTTATTGAAAATAAATGTATTGATGTTCGTTTGTTTTGCTTGTCTGATCACCTTTTATTGGTCTTTTTATATTTAAAATAAATATTGAATGTTGTAAATTGTTATTATTATGAAGTCATTTTAAACTTTGACAGTCACCAAACTGTTAGTTTATAAGGATATTTAAATGAAACAATAGACAGACAGAGTTTTTTGTTTTGTTTTTGGATCTTACTCAGCTGGAGTTTAACAAAATGGAAAACTGGGTTTAATTTGCAGTGATTATTACAATCGGGTTGTAATTTCTAATATGAGTGTTATAAAGTATTGCTTTGTGTTTTTATGTGCTCCTTCAGGTGATACTTCGTCGTCATGGCTCGTACCAAGCAGACTGCTCGTAAGTCCACCGGAGGAAAAGCTCCTCGTAAGCAGCTGGCCACAAAGGCTGCCCGGAAGAGCGCCCCGTCCACCGGGGGGGTGAAGAAGCCCCATCGTTACAGGTAACGCCTGTTTGAATGGATGCTGAGTCGTCTTTAACGAGATCACTTGCACACCAGCAACTTCACTCACATCCCTCCAGTTTAAGTCCTGCGTCTCATTGTGTGTGATCACACTGAACAGGCCCGGTACCGTGGCTCTGAGGGAGATCCGCCGGTACCAGAAGTCCACGGAGCTGCTGATCCGTAAGCTGCCCTTCCAGCGCCTGGTGAGGGAGATCGCTCAGGACTTCAAGACCGACCTGCGTTTCCAGAGCGCCGCCATCGGAGCGCTGCAGGTTCGTCTGGTTCGTCCGGTCATAGTGTGACTTTAGAGCAGCGCGACTCTCCTGCTAACGTGTGTTGTCCCTCCTCGACCCGGCAGGAGGCCAGCGAGGCCTACCTGGTGGGGCTGTTCGAGGACACCAACCTGTGCGCCATCCACGCCAAGCGGGTCACCATCATGCCCAAAGACATCCAGCTGGCCCGCCGCATCCGTGGAGAGAGAGCTTAGACCTGATAGTTCACCTCTGTCCTGTTTTTCTTTACCTGTCCCCGCCCCCAATTCCTTTGTCTCACTCCCCCGTCCCCGCCCCCTCTCTCCGCCCCGTCCCCCAACCCAGCTTCTCAGTAGACTTTAGAGGAATCCTGATTATGAAGAGATAGAAATATGTTGAAGTCTGGTCTCTCATAGATATCTTTGTGTTCACCAAATGTTTTAGGGTACCTTTTTTTTTTTTTGTGCATGTAAAAGGTTTCACAGATCAGACGCGCATGTGCACACACACACACACACACACACACACACACACACACACACACACACACACACACACTCAAACATGCATCGCTGGGTTCGGGCGGCCCTTCAGAACCGGAAGCCCGTCAGTGAACCCACCTGGATTCTTCCAGAGTTCAGTCGGTGCCGTTTGTGTGGCAAACAGCCGGAGCAGAGGGGTCCGGCCGAGGGGCTGGTCTGCTTAAGGGGAGCTGCAACTTCCACAGCAGGGTGCTATTAAAACTAGTCCTGAGGCCTGTGGCCCCTCTGAACACCCTCCTCCCCTCCCACCCGGCGTCCTCCCCCCTGTTGCTCACTGCACCTCCCTCCTCCTCCCTCCTCCTTCACCTCGGTGATGTGCTGTGGGGGCTGGAGGGGGTGGAGGTGGACCGCTGGTCTGTGTGTGTGGAGCCCAGAGCTCTGATCTTCCAAACTAGTTGTACTCAACAAACGAGAATCTCTTGGTTGCTTAAGAATATTGATCATCGTTGTGGATATGGTGTCAATTTTTTTTACACATAGTTCATGGAGGAGCATCTCTTCCTTTATTTACCACTTCCAAAATTATCAAAATAAGAGAAAAAAACAATTGATATTATCAGCATGGTTATCGTTGTTTTCTTTTCACAGTGATCTGATTTGCTATAAAAAAAAATCAGGAAGGGCTTCTGTGTTTTCTGAGGAAACTTCTATTGTAACGGCAGCCACACGAGGGCGGCGCTGCACCGCCTCCACCTCCATTCACGTCTCTGTAGATCATCACATGATGCTTCTGTCTCACCACAGGTCGGTCACAACACTGCATGTTTCGGGCCTGTGTCTCCTGCAGTCTTTGTAGACCTCAGCATATAAATCTGTCCCTTTCTCTAAATTTGTGATACTCTCTATAACCTCATATTTGTTTTCTTTTATATTTTTCTTATTCCTTGAGATTTTCAGACGTATAAATAAGCTGATCTTTGTATTTTCCAAATTTCTCATATTATGGTGGTAATAAATAGGTGTTAAACTGAAGTGAGCTTGTGTGTTGTTTTTGTTTTTCAGTGTTTCACTTAGGCTTTGATAGGCTGCAGTACTATAAACTGCCACAAGGGGGAGAACATTTACAAGGACTCCAGCAACAAACACCATCTGATTGCTGTGTAATAAATCACTGGAAACTAACGTTGAGGATTCAATTATAAAACTTTTGTTCTGCACTTTGTATCGATACATGAAAACTTCTGGTATTAAAGAAAGGACTCTTTCCCAAGATCTAAAAGTATGTGAAGTAGCTCGGCTGTGAGTCGGAGAGGCGTCTTGAAAATGGAGGGTGATGTTAATCCAGGCCACCTGCTGGATGTATTTCTACCAGCCAGGTCTCAGAACAGTTTCTAACAAATTATTACAAACTGATTTTAGTCACTGATTCTACACCATATTTCAATTTAATTACATTTTCAGTTCATGACATTTATTTGGCAGCTACATATGCAATATACAATAAATTAATTACTTTACAAATGAAGATATGATAAGAACTATAAATACGTTGGCATGGTGTGCCTCCACCAAATAGTGAAGTTGCAGTTTCCATCCGTGTCGGTCCGGACTCACGGGATCTTTGTATGTTTACATGTTTGACCAAACACGTGTTCCAACACAACAGCACAGAAGATCTAAACAACCAGCACCGTTTCAAGGTGTCATCAGTTCACTATCAGACCACATGGGAAGTTTGATCACAGTTGTTCTGGTGTTGAAAAATGGCCAGAAAAGTGCTTTTGCAGAACATTTTGTGTCCCAGTGAAATTGACCTTTGACCTTTAGGACTTAAAATATCACTTTTTACCCTGTTAGACAGCTATGTGAAATTTGGTCACAACATGGCGTATGAATTATTGAGTTATGGCCAAAAATGTGAGGTCACAGTGACCTTTGACCTTTGGTTCTTGAGTGTATTTTGAGTGTTTGTTTGCATATTTCAAATAATCTCTTCAAGGTGTTCCTGAGATGTCGTGCAAACAAATAGGACAAACATTTTTCAACTGTATTTTTTTTAATATATAATCCATTATCTGCAGCTGCTCCAAGCATTTATTCATTCCTTTTAGGAGAATGATTAATATAACTATGTTGGCTACTTATCCAATGTTTAGATAATGTTATTAAAAATGTACTTGTTACTTTTAGCGGTTTAATTTGTTTATCTCTTAGTGTTGAGTACAGAGCTGCGTCTCCCCACTGATTTCCCAAATCGAATCAATTCCGATTCACATGATTTGATATTGATTTTGTTCCTGACATTTCAGTTATAATACCAATCTCGTTTTGATATGAAACAGAATCTCAGAGAACTGATTCTGAAAATTGTTCCAAGAACCCTCCAACATAATGCATTAAATAAAATATTTATGTTTACATTAAGAATAGACCCCAGAGCAGATACAGTGGTGTGAAAAAGTGTTTGCCTCCTTCCTGATTTCTTATTTTTTTGCATGTTTGTCACTTAAATGTTTCAGATCATCAAACAAATTTCAATATTAGTCAAAGATAACACAAGTAAACACAAAATGCAGTTTTTAAATGAAGGTTTTTATTATGAAGGGAGAAAAACAATCCAAACCCACATGGTCCTGTGTGAAAAAGTGTTTCCCTCTAAACCTAATAACTGGTTGGACCACCCTCAGCAGCAACAACTGCAATCAAGCGTTTGTGATAACTTGCAATGAGTCTTTTCCAGCTGTGGAGGAATGTTGGCCGACTCATCTTTACAGAGTTGTTGGAATTCAGCCACATTGGAGGGTTTTCCAGCACCAACCTCCTTTTTAAGGTCATGACACAGCATCTCAATAGGATTCAGGTCAGGACTTTGACGAGGCCACTCCAAAGTCTTCATTTTGTTTTTCTTCAGCCATTCAGAGGTGGACTTGCTGGTGTGTTTTGGATCATTGTCCTGCTGCAGAACCCAAGTTGGCTTCAGCTTGAGGTCACGAACAGACGGCCGGACGTTCTCCTTCAGGATGTTTTGGTAGACGGTAGAATTCATGGTTCCATTTATCACAGCAAGTCTTCCAGGTCCTGAAGCAGCAAAACAGCCCCAGACCGTCACACTACCACCACCATATTTTACTGTTGGTATGAGGTTCTTGTTCTGAAATGCGGTGTTACTTTTACGCCAGATGTAATGGGATACACACCTTCCACAAAGTTCAACTTTGGTCTCGTCAGTCCACAGAGTATTTTCCCAAAAGTCTCGGGGATCATCCAGATGTTTTCTGGCAAAAATGAGACGAGCCTTCATGTTGTTTTTGGTCAGCGGTGGTTTTGGTCTTGGAACTCTGCCATGCAGCCATTTCTGCCGAGTCTCTTTCTTATGGTGGAGTCATGAACACTGACCTTAACTGAGGCAAGTGAGGCCTGCAGTTCTTTGGATGTTGTCGTGGGGTCTTTTGTGACCTCTCAGATGAGTCGTCGCTGCTCTCTCGGGGTAATTTTGGTCGGCCGGCCACTCCTGGGAAGGTTCACCACTGTTCCGTGTTTTCTCCATTTGTGGATAATGGTTCTCACTGTGGTTCTCTGGAGTCCCAAAGCTTTAGAAATGGCTTTAGAACCTTTTCCAGACTGATAGATCTCAATTACTTTCTTTCTCATTTGTTCCTGAATTTCTTTGGATCTTGGCATGATGTCTATCTTCTGAGGATCTTCTGGTCTACTTCACTTTGTCAGGCAGGTCCTATTGAAGTGATTTCTTGATAGAGAACAGGTGTGTCAGTAATCAGGCCTGGGTGTGGCTCGAGAAATTGAACTCAGGTGTGATGAACCACAGTTAAGTTATGTTTTAACAGGAGGGGGCAAACACTTTTTCACATTAATGCACCTTTTATTCAACAACAACAAGATTTCAAAACAAGATACTTTTTCTTTCTGGCATAAGCCCCGCCCACTATTCCTGCATATACTCGTATTCAGAATCTCATTGGCTATACAAACCGCCATTCATCGCTGACGTGACTTCCAATTGGCTGGATCTGACATCTCCGCTCGATTCAGACTCTGGTTGGCTGTGGACAAGATATGGAAGCTCCTATTGGCTCCGTGAGATGTCAATCAAACTGGCAGTGACAATGTAGAAAATTAAAAACACCTGCCGGGAAGTTGAAACCGATCGTGTGTATTCTGGATGTAATCGTGTGTTTTGGACTAAATACTTTACTGGGTTGGATTTACTGGACCTTTTCTGACTGAACCGGACCGCTTGTTGTTGGATCGTTGCTCGACTGAGATTTTATAAGTGAGTTAAGTCAGTACTGTAATCGTCTGTTTGTTTGTTTGTGGTCTGACAAAGCTGTTTACTGTATTGTATCTTGAAATGGTTTATATCAATCAAATCACAAGAATCTTAGAGTTCAACAGATGAGAACACGTGAACTTTCGAGGAGGAAGTCGATGCCGTTAAAACTTCGACGGCACGCGAGAGGGCGGTCCGAACGTTTGTGGCAAAAAGGTCGATCTCAGAAAAGCGATTATTTTTGACGCAGCCCTCGTTCCTCGTTATTTGAAGTAAAAGATCTAAGATTTCTTTTATGCACACGCAAGGTTTATTTCTCTCAAAGTTTGTTCACAAACTTGTTGAAATCCTTTTTAGTGATCATTTTATCTTTGCTAAGATAATCTGGTGCAATCCAACCCTTTTAGCTCATCATTAAATCATTTTCACTTAGTCATTCTCAGCCTATTACTTTAAACTACTCGACTTTTAGTTAACCATATATAAACTACTACTTTTAGCTACCTATTTACTACTTTTAACTTTTTGTTTATGCCAGTAGTTTAGGTAAACATTTATTACTTTTAACTAACAATTTAAACCATTACTTTTAGTTAACTATTCATCACTTTTACCTCACCATATTTAAACCATTACTATTATCTATTTATTTAAGTAACATTTATACAATTACTTGTAGCTAACTAGCTGATAGACATACACGCCTGCAGATGGAGTGAACTATTCCAACCATCAATTACTTTGAGCTAAATATAAACTATTCCCTGAGCATTTACCTTCAGCTAACCATTTTAACTATTGGGCTACTTATGGCTCTTTATTACTGTTTCAACCGCTCTCCATTTAAACCATTAATTTTTGCTCTTTATTTCTTTTCGCAGAGTCAGCCATTAGCCATTGTTTTTAGCTCACTGTTAACACTTTATTGATTTTTCTCTCTCCTAGTTTTTATGCAATCTCAATCCCAGCAGCCTCAGTGCCTCTTGTCTAGTTGATTTAATGTACCCTTTGGAAACTGGGATACACCTACTGCAGGTGTTTGGATCACAGATTTAGGATTCTGGATTTTTACTTTTTACCTGCATTGAAAGAAAAAAGAAAGTTGTTGTTTTTTTAATACAGATTTGATCTGCAACAGTTACTACTTTGAACTTCCTAAATATGTCCCTCTCCTTTCTTTGAGGCCTTAAGCGTTTCCTTTTCAGCCTGCTGGTTTTAGTTTACCAGCGTTCACCTTCCTCAAGGTCTGCTCAGCACCGTCCATCCCCCCATCACATCTGCTCCTTCCTGGGATTACAGCGCAAATGTCTGTCTGAAACACTCAGTACTGAGGGGGAAGATTACAAGTGCACGGCACCCTCCGAAAGAGGTTAACCAATCAGGGCATGCAGACGTAGGGATTAACCAATGGCACCACAGAGAGGGAGGGCAGCGGGATTACAGCGAGCATGGAGCAGGATTAGGCCACTGTTGAGTGCAGAAAAATGCTTTGAAATGTCAATTGCTCCCCGTTTATTGCACTCACTAGATTTTTCATGGTTGAAGACATAGCAATAAGAAACTGAACTATATTTTTAAATCAAATATATCAGAATTAAATCAGAAATGTGTCAGGACTGATTTATCTTAATTGAAGTATGTCACTGTTTTAGTTTTAATCTGATTTTAAATAACAGTCCTTTAAGATTTTAGTTCATTGGTCATTTTAATGATGACTGAGATGAAGTGACAAACAATTTAATCTGGCTTTAAAATCAGGGCAGAAGATGTCATAGAAAGTAACTAGAAGGAATCAACCCTCTGTGACCAACCTCCCCCCTTCAATAAAAACTACCTCAACACACAAACTGCACACACTTATACAAAGTATTTTTACACATTTGATGGCGTAGCTGCGTTTACGTGGCAGTAATCAGGTCATGTGGGGATTACCAAGTGGTCAGAGGAGTTGGGGAGATTGGTGTGTGTGTGTGTGTGTGTGTGGGGGGGGGGGGGTGAAGAAGGGGAACAAACCGAGCTGCTAATAATGAACAAATAATGAAAATGACTGTAGTAAAAAGGCTTTATTTAACTGCATTGTTGTCAGTGATTCAGATGGTTTTGGGAGGTGCACAGGACAAGACAGATACACCAAAACTGAGGCAAGAAGGCAGACAGCCTGGTGAAAGGTAATACTGCAGACCTGAAGAGACAAAATAAGGAGAGAGACAAAGATAGAAAAGATGGAGGAAAACCAAGGAGAGAGCCAGGAATGGAAGGCGAGGAAGAGGATGAAGAGGTGAGAGACGGAGGGGACAGGGCAATAATCCTAACTAATTCACTTAGGGCATTTCTGAAGGGAGGCTAAGAGGATTGGGACACTCCCAGAGACAGATAAGCTAAAATAACCAAGATGGACCAGTGAGAGCCATGCAGGCCACCTGACAAACATGACGGGTCCAGACCCGACGAGAACACGGGCCCTTCACACCCACACTCCAGGTCACACTGACCCCTACCTGTCCATCGGTTCCTTAACGAGCATTAAACTAATAATTCATCTCAATGATCATCAGTGCACAAACATGTAAAGAATAGATCACTTTAATATGTCACACAGCTAAAACAGAAAGTCTACGTTTTTCCATCAAACAGATCAGGATGATAACACTAAAGGTTAACACTGTAATACACAACACAAAGTGCTAAAAAAACAACTATATGCAACCAAATTACATATTTAAATGGAGCATAACATAATAATGATAAATAGTTTCAAATAATGTAACCCTGAAGGAGGATGTGACCTGGTCAGGACAACTCTCCTTTCACTCTATAACAAATCAAGAAGTGAGTGAGTGAGTGAGTGAGTGAGTGAGTGAGTGAGTGTGTGTGTGTGTGTGTGTGTGTAGGACTCCAGTCTTTTCCTACAAACTCTTTAAAGGCGTTTGTTCTCTTATTTAACACAGCATGAAGGAGACAAAAGGTGTGATTTACAGTCAGACCGCATCGCCGACAGTCACTGGTTCCTTCGTCTCCAAAAGAATTCAGATAAGATGCGTTTCTACAGAGGTCGCTCTTAGAAAATTAAAGCAAAATCTTACAAACAGGAAACTGAGAATTAATGATAACAAGTCCTCCAGCAGAAACGCCTCACACTATCTCACTGACACAGTGTCGACACAGACATGAACGCCACACTCTCTCGCTCTCTAGAGGACCTGGAACTTCCAGGAGTTTTGGTCCTTGTGGTCCAGGCAGTCCATTGTGGTGAAGCCCAGTTTCCAGGCCTGCTGGTCCTTGTAGTCCAGGCAGTCAACAGAGGTGAAGCCCAGGGAGGAGGCAGTGCTGTAGCCCTGTGAGGATAGTGAAGCTGGGGACTGGCTTAGGGAGCCGCCCATAGAGGGCACGGTGATGGGGCTGAGAGCTCCCCCGGTGCCCGACAGCTGTGAGTGCATGGGGGACAGGTAGGCGCTGCAGTCCAGGCCGGTGAAGTAGGAGGTGGTGCTGGCGTAGCCCTGGGTGTAGGCTGACGGCTGGCCGTAGCTCATCGGGTAAGGTGAGGGCCGCTGCATGCAGGGCGCCGAGGAGGCCAGGGGGTCGGGCAGGGGGGAGATGGCCGGGCTCCAGATGGACACGGCGGTGTTTCCAGTGCTGGAGCTCGGGGCCAGGCTGGGGCCCGACTGGACCGAAGAGGGGCTGTAGGAACCAGACAGGTTGGGAACGGGATCCGGGGCACTGGGTTCCTGCACCGGGGAGGCCTTCTTCTTGGGAGGGCGGGGCTTGGACTGCCCGCTGCTCTGCTGCTGCTGCTGCCGGCACTTGGCACGGCGGTTTTTAAACCAAACCTGAAGATACAAAGAAAACGGTGTCAGGGCAGAAAATACCTGTCGGCTGCGGAAATATGTTTCATGAGAGGTCAGGTTTAAAATCATAGCTTTTTATGCTGCCGTAGCCCACCAAAAATGTTTGCTGCCCTTAAATTTCTTCATATATCTCGTCTCACTATAAAAAGCCCACAACACTAAACAGAAAGGCCTCCATCTTGGCCGCAGCCTCCTCCTTCAGTACCTGCACACGCGACTCCGGCAGGTTGATCTTCAGGGCCACCTCCTCCCTCATGAAGATGTCTGGGTAGCGGGTCTTGGAGAACAGAGCCTCCAAGATGTCCAGCTGTGTGCGGGTGAAGGTGGTGCGCTCTCTGCGCTGCTTCCGGGGAGTGGCTGCAAACCCAGGAGACACAGAGAGGGGATTAGAGATGACATGAATTATGAGCACAATGAATGATGTACAAAAGAAACACAGCAGGCAAAGTGACTATTTAGGTGGTTTTGTTCTCCAGTTTTGTGTGTGAAGATGACAACAGATACAAATCAAGTGCATTGTGATATTATGGGACAAAGAACATTGAGTATTATATTAAATGATTAAAATAGTCACTGATTTTCATGCAGAAAAAGAAACAATTAGGTTTTATTGATTAAGATATAGTTTGGGCAGTTAAAGTCCTTTGTTTGTCTGTCTGGCAGCTAAACACGCAGCCAAATGCTTATTGTATCGGGACTCATCATATGCAGACACGGGAATTTATTTAGTCTTCGGTAAATTGAGTGTCTTCCTCCACAGTGAGTGTTTATTTGTATGTGTCAACGACGTGAGAAGCTTTGAAGGGAAAAGTGACAAACAAAAAATCAGATGTTTGAATTCTGACGCTGAACACACAAATTATCTGCACTTTTGTTTTAAATTTTTAAAGTGCTGAATAAACGTGCTTATTGTTTATAACAAAAGAGCAGTGGAACTTTTCATCCAAAATACGACAGTTTTCCTGAAGCAGCCTGTTCTATTTTTCTTTGGCACAAATCCGTGTAACAGTTCTATAATGGACCTGTACTACATTTCCCATGTTATCAACAAACTGCCTCTTACAGAATTTTGGTTTTTATCCTTAAATCATTTTTCGTTTGGATATAGCCTTACGCAGCAGCCTGCGCGTCTTTACGCATCACCCGGGATGGATGTGATATTTTAAATTAAGAGCACAAAAGGAAACAAACACATAAATCTGCGTTAAAAGTTTTATTTTTTTCGTAATAAAATGTACATTATAGTTTGTACTTACGTGGATAGGCGACGGTTGTGTGAAGCATATCCATTCCGTGGCCAGGCAAATTTAACCCGTTCATGGTGTAATGGGGTTGCTTTATGTAGGACATCATCTTTACAGCAGGCGTTTAAGTCCTGTCGCTGACTTGTAGGTCGGACACGCAACGCAGCAGGCGTGGGCCCCTCCGAGCTCAGCCGGGGCAACAAGTCGGTGCTTCCGATCCAACCGCCGCGGAGAGAAGCGGGACGCGCCGGATTCACGGAGAAACGTCAAAGTGGGCTTTTGTTTTTTAAACTGCACTTTCAGCTTTAACCGACGGTCAGCTTAGCAGCAGAGCACACAGCAGCGCACCGAGCATCCGGACCGCGTCTCCAAACTGGGCTTCACACCGTCAGAGTCATCACACAGGTGAAGTGGCCCCTGGGTGCCTTCGCGCCTTGGTGAGGTCCACTGAGTTTCTTCACCGGCACACGCTGCTAATTAGAGGGAGCAAGTGGCTCCAGCAAACCCCTCCCACATCCAGGGTCACACGCGCACGCACATAACAGGCACGCCTGCACATAAAGTACATCACAGCAACGGGCTACATAAGAGCTCCAACAAACCGCTTTATTTATTCAATTATTTACAAGTAAAGTGGCTCAGGTAGTTCTAATAATAACACATATCAATCCAAAATGATTTACACTGTAAATTGCTGATTAAATGTGAGTTCCAGTCTTTATATTTTAACAAATATACTTTATCTTCCTAAAACATATATATATATCTTTATAACAGTTTTTTTTTTTAATTTAAAGAATTTCTATTAGAGTATTTATGAAGTTTATGAAAGTGACACTTCTCATGTTTTCCTAACTCAAAGTCCTTCAGCCCCCCCCCCCACACACACACACACACACAGTTCTCATCAATGAATCTGACATTTCATACATTCACACATTAATGACAGATTACATTTATTTCCAAAACAGCAGCACACACACACACACACACACACACACACACACACACACACACACACACACACACACACACACTCATGCACAAAAGCAACAAAGCTCATTTGATTTATCATAATATTATCTCCAGATAAAAAGAGGAAAGACAGAACAATCTGTTCAGTGGCGCAGCAGGAGAGGAAGGTGGAGGGAACTAGAAATGGACGGGTCGGTGATGAGACCGAACAAAACGGAAAGACAAGAAGACAAATTAGAGACACGATGGTGGAGGGAGGAAGGAGTGAGAGCAACGTGCATGAGGAGGATTCAGAGTGAGGAGACAGCTGCTGCTCCTAATGGGCATTTGGACACATCGTCTGCAGAACTGGATCAAGAGGAACCTGCATTCCTGCAGTCCCACTTTGTTTCTGTGGACTCAGGAGTGAGTCTGACGTACATGTGGTGACAACAGTATGTGCATAAATCTGTGCACATTATTGGCTTATTTCATATTCTGAAGCCTTTGACAGATTTCTTATCAGTATTTTGATTTGACATCTTTAATCTTTTGGCTTTTTATTATTGAGTTTTATTAAAAAAAAAAACGTTTTTATGTGGGACTTGGGGTCAGTGTACTGTAGAATTATTAACATGCAGCACTACAGTTATCGGCCATGCTGAGGCAGGACTTTAGAAACTCATTGAAAAGATCACGTATGTAGTACAAACACTGTCCACTTGATGATGGCGATGAATCCACGTTCACCAGTGGAACAGATCGTCCTACAGCTGCAGCAGCAAATAGGGAAGTAGGGAAGAGGACTGAGTGGGTATAATCCCTGCCCTACTGCCCTTCCCCCTTTAAGCTCCATCACAGAGACACATTCACAGTGATGCAAGCACGCACTTTTATTTTAAGGCAGAACGGAGATTGTGATCGACATCCTGTCAGCTGACCGAGGCCTGAAAACTCTGAAGATGGGAAAAAGGAAGGAGAACAGGTCAGCAGGTGGATGGAAGGAGGGGAGAGGCAGGTACACAGAGGGAGGGAGGGAGGGGAAGAGAGGGGAAGTGAGAGGATGGAGGAAAAGCAGGTGAAGGGGCAGAGGGTGGGGGAGGCTCCGGGCTTCGTCCCCACTGACACACTACTGTAGTTAATCCAGATTAGAGTGTCTAAAACAGGTCGGCTAAATCTGCAGGCCAGCCAGCAGTACAGAGGCTGCTGTCAGTCCCAATCACTCACCAGGCACATACGCACACACACACACGCACGCACACATGCATGCACACACACACCCGCGCACACACACACGAGCGCACACACACGCACGCACACGCGCACACACACACACACACACACACACACCCGCGCACACACACGCGCACACGCGAGCACACGCGCACACACACGCACACACACACACACACACACACACACACACACACACACACACACGCGCGCACACACGCACGCACACACACATGCACACGTACGCACACATGCACGCACGCACACACACTAATAATCTCCTCTGTGCAAGCCAGGTGCCACCAGCAGCTCAGCACCGGCCACCATTAACCAACCCACCAGCCCCCCCCCCCCGGCCCGTTTGGACTCTCACCAGTTGAACTCCATAATGTCAGAAGCATAGAGTGTGTGTGTGTATCTACCAGCACCACATTCAACACTCAGTTATATTTCCAGATGCTTTGTTCATGAGACAGTCTGCAGCCATCGATGGCTCCACACTGGGACTAGTAACACGGTGAGGATCTACCTGTGCCCCTTCAATGTGCCGAGACACCTTCAAACCTAATTTAAAATGAGATGTCAGCTGTCACTGAATCTGACTGGAAAGCCACCAATCCTTTGCTTTTTATCGACGTGTCAGACAGCGTCGTTGTTCACATGCTTGCATGCTTTGTGTGTATCTGGATGGAGTCTGTCCACTAGCAGATTAAGACGCTGACGGAAAACAGACCATCTTCCTTGTAAACTTCCGCTTTTTGCACAACAAGGCTGACACCATCAGAGCTCTCCAGGAGGTGACCATATTTATGATGTCCAGATCGGTTGGAAGCCTGTCAGGTTCGTCAGCGCAAAGAGCTCAACGAGTTTCACTTCAAGTTGTTCAACTGTTGTTATAGTGATTCAAATGTGCTCCTTTACAAACTTTGTTCCACCACAATGATGGTCGATTTCATCTCAAAGACATGTTGCGTTAATTTCTGAGGATGTGAATAACCAGTGCTGCCAACGAACCAATCAGCAACCATCAGTGATGTCACCTGTTGGTTTGTGAACGTTATGAATCCTCCAGTTCAGATTCTGTCCGTCACCATCTTTACTAGTTCGGAGCGGTTTGGAGCAGGAAGAGACCATATTTAGATGAGCTGGGGGAGGAGCCAGCGGTGGATCTGATTGGAAACCTGACAATACTACGTCCCGCCCACCGATAGCTGTAACCTGACTGCGCCACGGGCCTGTCAATCAAATGGACAAGCCCCCCCCAAAACAGGTCTTATTTTCTAATGAATGAGGGATTATTGAAGGAGTGACTTTAGCTAACAACACCAAGATAACTGCTGGAGACATTTTATTCAAGTTGAATGGGAGTCTATGGAGGCGGATTAATTCACAGAGGTCTGCATTAGTGGGTCGACATTAGTGGGTCTACATCAGTAGGTCTAGATAAGTGGGTTTACATTAGTGGGTCTACATTAATGGTTCTACATTAGTGGGTCTACATTAGTGGGACTCCATCAGTGGGTCTACATCAGTTGGTCTTCATCAGTGGGTCTACATTTATTGGTCTACATTAATGGGTATACATTAGTTGGACTACAGTGGTGGGTCTACATCAGTGGGTCTACATGAGTGGTTATACATTAGTGGGTATTCATCAGTGGGTCTACACTTGTGGGAATACATTAGTGGGTCTACATTAGTGTGTATACATTTGTTGTTCTACAGTAGTGGGTCTACATTAGTGGGTCTCCATCACTGGGTCTATATAAGTGGGTCTATATCAGTGGGTCTAGATTAGTGGGTGGTTATCAGCTGGTCTCCATCAGTGTGTCTCCATCAGTGTGTCTACATCAGTGGGTCTACATCTTAGGGTCTACATGAGTGGGTCTACATCTTAGGGTCTATATAGTGGGTCTACATTAGTGGGTCTACATTAGTGGGTCTACATTGGTTGGTCTACAGTAGTGTGTATACATCAGTGGGTCTACATCAGTGGGTCTACATTAGTGTGTCTACATTAGTATGTCTACATTGTGGGGCAACATAAGTGGATCTACAACACTGGTTCTACATCAGATGGTCTAAATCAGTGGGTCTACACCAGTGGATCTCCATCAGTGGGTCTACACCAGTGCATCTATATTAGTGGGTCTACATAGTCGGTCTACATCAGTGGGTCTACATCAGTGTGTATACATTAGTGGGTCTACATTAGTGTGTCACCATCAGTGGGTCTACATCAGTGGATCTCCTTTAGTGGGTCTACATTAGTGGGTCTACATCAGCGGGTCTACCACAGTGGTTCTCAAGCAGTTGGTCTTTATCATTGGGTCTACATTAATGGGTATACATTAGTTGGTCTACAGTAGTGGGTCTACATCAGTGTGTTTCCATTAGTGGGTATACATTAGTGGGTCTACATCAGTGGGTCTACATTTGTGGTTATAAATTAGTGGGTTTATATCAGTGGGTCTACATTCATGGGTCTACATCAGTGGGTCTACATTAGTGTGTATCCATTAGTTGGTCTACAGCAGTGGTTCTAAATCAGTGGGTCTACATTAGTGGGTATACATTAATGGGTCTACATTAGTGGGTCTACATCAGTGGGTATACATTAGTGGTCTACATCAGTGGGTCTACATCAGTGTGTATACATTAGTGGTCTACATCAGTGGGTCTACATCAGTGGGTATACATTAGTGGTCTACATCAGTGGGCTTAGATTAGTGTGTATACATTAGTAGGTCTACATTAGTGGGTCTATATTAGTTGGTCTATATTAGTGGGTTTATATTAGTGTGTATACATCAGTGGGTCTACATCAGTGGGTATACATCAGTGGGTCTACATTAGTGGGTATATATTAGTGGTTGTCCATCAGTGGGTCTCCATCATTGGGTCCATATCAGTTGGTCTACATCCGTGGGTCTAGATTAGTGGGTATACACTATTGAGTCTCCATTAGTTGGTCTACATCAGCTGGTCTCCATCATTGGGTCTCAGCCCTGCTAAGATGGCGCCGCGCTAGCGGCAGCCTGTTGCGGCAGCGCCCCTCCCCTTGTTATTAGTATTATTAGTATTTTTAAGCCTTTCTCCTCTTCGTTTTTTTTTTTTTTTTTTTTTTTTTTTCTTTCTCTCGTGTTCAGTTAACGGACCGTAATGGACCGTAATTTTTCCACGTTTCTGGCTGGGGGCTCTGTTATTGTTTACTCTCGTGATCAGCTGATCGCGCTGAGTAGACCTCTACTGCTGCTGCCCGGAGCGAGGCCTGAGATCCCCGTTGAACTTCGGAGAAGACGGCGGGGTTGCAGAGCTGGAGCTAAGCTAAAGGCGGAAAGGAGGAAATACAAGCCAGCGGTACCGGCGATCTTAATGGGGAACGTGAGGTCGTTGGCCAACAAGACGGACGAGCTCGGCGTGCTGGTAAAGACCCAGAGAGAGTACCGGGAGTGCAGCATCATGTGTTTCACCGAGACATGGCTGCACTCACATCTCCCGGACCACAGCGCGGCCGTACCCGGCTTCAGGACTGTTCGGGCGGACAGAGACGTTGTTCGGAGCGGCAAGAAGAAAGGTGGAGGGATTGTAGTCTATGTGAACGAGAGGTGGTGCAATCCCGACCACGTGTGTGTGAAGGAACGTTTCTGTAGCCCGGACATTGAACTGCTAGCCGTGGGGATGCATCCGTATTGTTTGCAGAGGGAGTTCACGTCCGCCATTGTTATCGCTGTGGACGTTCCTCCATCAGCTGACGTAGAGGCAGCAGTGGACACCATCCACTCCACTGTGGCTAAACTACAGACTCAGCATCCCGGTGCATTTTTGTTAGTTACTGGAGACTTTAACCAGTCTGGATAAAGTACTGCCAGCTTTGCACCAGTATGTGAACTGCCCCACAAGGAACAATAAAACTCTGGACCTCCTGTATGCTAATGCCATGGATGCATACAGTACTACTGCCCTTCCCCCCCTTGGTAGATCCGACCACAACCTGGTCCTGCTGACTCCCAAGTATGTTCCCCTGGTGCAGAGGCAGCCTGTAACCACCAGGACTGTGAGGAAGTGGACAAAGGAGGCCAAAGATGCCTTGCAGGACTGCTTTGGGTCCACGGACTGGAATGCGCTGTTTGGACCACATGGGGAGGACATCAACAGCATGACGGACTGTATCACAGAATACATTCAATTCTGTGAACACACCACCGTACCATCACGGACTGTACACTACTTCCCCAACAACAAGCCGTGGATCACCAGTGACCTGAAAGTTCTTCTTAATAAGAAGAAAGCAGCCTTCAGGTCTGGGGACAGGGAGGAGCTCAGGAGAGTGCAGCGCCACCTGAAGGAGAAGATGAGAGAGTGCAAGGACTCCTACAGGAGGAAGCTGGAGGCCAAACTCCAGCAGAACAACGTGAGGGAGGTGTGGACCGGTATGAAGGAGATTACTGGGTTCAAGGGGCGAGAGAGACAACCAGGGGGAACCTGGAGAGGAACAACCAGGGGGCACCCTGGAGAGGAACAACCAGGGGGAACCTGGAGAGGTCAAATGAACTAAACTGTTTCTTCAACAGGTTTAGTTCACCGCCCTCATCTGTCTCCTCCACACCTCACACCTCCAAAACACCAATGCTGCCTCCCCCCCTCTCCCCTCTGCTGCCTCCCCCCTCCCCCCTCTGCGCCCCCTGGTGAACTGCATAGAGCCCTCAATCTCACAGGGCTCTTCCTCCATCGACCCCCCCACACCCCTCACCCCCCTCTCTGTGACGACTGGCCAG